>NC_135498.1:164758510-164914654 GCF_052857255.1 Amblyomma americanum | reverse complement strand
ATTCGCCAGTATTTTGAATTCAATTTCTCCTCACGCATATCACTTCACAAGAGCTGCATCAAGAATCATTCTGCCCCATCCTTCCACACTGCGCCGTGTTTGCTCAAATTACAAAGCTGACCCTCTTGTGGAGCAAAATCAACCGCACTGTCTCTCCTACATCCGAGAACGAGTCAAATCAATGAAAGACCACGAGAAGACAGTGACCCTGATGATCGATGAGATCCACATAAAACCATACTTCGACTACAAAGGGGGCACAATAGTAGGATCGTCGGTTCATTCAACGGAACCAGCAACAACAGCCCATGTGTTCATGGTACAATCACTCCTTTCTGCAAACAAGGACGTCATTCACATATTACCTGTGAGCAAACTGAGCGCAGAAATTTTGCACGAGCATGCTAAGAACATAATCATTAATGTTGAGAAAATGGGGCTCAAAATTATCGCTGTGATAACGGACAACAATGCTCTGAACCGCAAGATGATGTCGTTATTTGCTACAAGTCCTCAGGTGAGCATTGTCTATCCCCATCCAGCCGATAACGCTCGCCCTCTTTTCTACGTGGTCGATCCTGTGCATCTCTTGAAGTGCATTAGGAACAATTGGATTAACCAGAAAAACCCTGGAACATGCCTCTATTTCCCTGAAATGGACTTGAGTGGAGCAATGCCCGAAGGGCCTCCTCGTATGAAAGCTGGTATACTTGCGCAGGCGACACGAAGGGGGCGCCGCAGCCCCGCGCTGCGCCGACTGTGTTGCGTTGGCAGGGAGGGAGGAGCAGCTCAGCTCCGGGCCTCAAGTATTCCGTTGCGTGGCAAGCGTTGGGCGCTTTAATGGGGGCTCGCACCCAGGCCGGTAGACGTCCTGCGCGAATTTTTGTTATTATTTTTGGTTTGCAAGCTAGAAGCGTCGGAACTGTGCCCGCAAATTTCGTTGCGGTGCGGCCGTAGCAGAGCGCTATTCTACGCGGGCCCCTACAGATATGCACATCCTGGCCTATGCTATGCAAGGAAAACGACAGGGCAGTGGATATAAAGCACTTTTCTTTCTATTTTTTTCAATTGGCCGCAGTCAGTTGATCTAACCCAGGCATGCACTTCCGTTTGTTTCTAAGGTGACCGCAGGAAGTACACCTCAATTACGGAGAGATGGGATGCATTCTTTACGCGCGCTGCTCTTGCTCACTAACCTTGCCTGCCTAGTACTCGAAGCATATTGTCCCGCAGATGCAGGAGAGCTTTTAGGCATTTATGCGCGGCTTCCGTGCACTGCACTGTGCCCAGTTCTTTCTGTGCAGTAAATAGTAAATTGGTTCATCTCTTGCGGTGGTTTGCGAGCTTGGCGCCCGGGGAGTTTTTTTTTTTTTTTTCGCAATCCCGTTGCTCTTTGTCTCCAAGACAAGAAAGCCTCTAACTGATAGCGTTGTGCGCATACCTATCCAGCGAAGCGCATGAACTTCGCAGGCGGCTGTGAGAAGTAGTGGGTCTTCGTTTTGCTCCGCACTTTTGTCTTCTCCGCTGGCGTTGAACCTTCTATGATTGCTTTCCAGTAATGCGGCCTAACTCGGCCAACAATCGCCGCTTTTTTTTTACACGCGCGACAGTCTGTTCTACACCAGTAACGGCACGTGCTTTTCAGGCATGCGGCGGCGACACACTGTAAGGTATCCACATCCAAGCTTGGGAAAGCAGCCACAGTGCCTGGGCAGGGAGAAAAAGTGCCTTTTATAAAATTGCACGCCACCACTTTAATCTTTACACTCGCCTCTCACATTCATTCGCTCATGCCGACCGCAGTGCACTTAACAATTTTGGTTGCTGCCTCCTTCCTTTGCCTATTGAAATGAGCCAACAAACAGCGAAAATAATTACTTTCTCCTCCTCAACTAAAGTTCAGTTCTATACTCAGAATGTCTCCCGGAGCATTCATTGCTTGCTGTCGCGCTAGTAGCTTCGCCTTTCTTTTCGAAAGACTCATTGCCCGGTATGTCCAAGAAGACAAGCTCGTTGCAGTGCGCTAACGCCACACGGAACGACCCGCAACCGCGTCGACACCCTGGTGTGGTGGCAAAGTCGACGCTGCCGCGTACGCCCGGCTCCTGCCAGAGGGCTGCTTTTGCTGTGCGGGCAAACCTAAAGGATAGGCGCACCGTAATCTTGCGCTAGACCACGGTTCCACACCCACTTGTCTCACCTTTGCCAGGCGCGAAACCAACGCGCGCTCGAAAAGTAGTATTTCCAGCATTCTGGCGGCCGCCGCAGAACGGAGGGAAGCTATCGGTCCGTCAGCGGGGACCAATCGGGTCGGAGAGAGGGCGCGAGGGAGCAGCGCCGCCGCGCGGCGCGGAACACAGTCTCTCGCCGCCCGTCTCCGAAGGCAGTCCGTCCGTTACCAGCGTCCGCGTCCGGCACCATGGCTCGCACGAAGCAAACCGCGCGCAAGAGCACCGGTGGCAAGGCCCCCCGCAAGCAGCTGGCCACAAAGGCTGCTCGTAAGAGTGCGCCAGCTACCGGAGGCGTGAAGAAGCCTCACAGATATAGGCCTGGCACCGTGGCACTTCGTGAAATTCGCCGATACCAAAAATCGACCGAACTTCTCATCCGCAAGCTGCCCTTCCAGCGCCTGGTGAGAGAAATCGCTCAGGACTTCAAGACCGACCTGCGCTTCCAGAGCTCGGCCGTCATGGCACTTCAGGAGGCCAGCGAGGCATACCTGGTCGGTCTCTTCGAGGACACCAACCTGTGCGCGATCCACGCCAAGCGCGTCACCATCATGCCGAAGGATATCCAGCTGGCGAGGCGCATCCGCGGCGAGCGCGCCTAGAGCGCAGTGGCGCCCGGCACTTGGCGCCGCCGCCGCCGCAGCAACGCATCACAACGGTCCTTCTCAGGACCACCCAAATGTTTGCTTTGGCCACGGGCGCACGAAACCGAGCTCCGAACCCGGCCGGTCCCTCTCTCTCGAACACTGCGTTTCGCAGCTGCTGGAAAACGAGGTGAGTTGTTGAAAGCCATGGCCCTGGCGTCTTCCGCGGGCTCGCGCTTGTAAATAACATCATTGCACAAGTCACGCGCGCGCGCCCAGTTTTGTGGGGGTAAATGCGGCGCTGGGCGCGCAAGTGAATGCAGCACGCGCCGCCTACATTAGGTGCACCTTGATACGCCGCGTACGTATTTATTGCTGTGTGAATAGTTTCTGTCGATATTACCGTCCGCTCACCTATTTTATTTCGTGTCTGCATTCTGCCTGCTGTGGCTTATTTCCGCTGTCCCAGTTCACGTCCTTCGGTATCTATGGCAGATGCCCGCGGTGGCGAAAAAAAAAAAAAAATCCCGTCCCTTGCTCTCTATTACTGTCTCAGTAAAGCCACTTCGTCATTCTCTCTAGCGCTGCTATGTGAAACCCCTGCTAGGGCCAGTATGGAGGGGGCACCATATGCATACATCCTGGGTCCCACTGCTAGGACAGGACATTTTGTAAGATGGTGGCATGATGAATGTTGTCATAGGTTTTGGCTGCATCAAAGCTCACTATGACTTTAGTGTCCCCTGTGCAGTTATCAGGGGTGTGGCGTTTCAACAGCAGCATTATGTCAGTGGCTGCGCGTTGATATAGCTGCTGCTCAAGGCCAACACCAAGACCGATGCGACGGAGCCGCGCAGCAAAAATTCAACCATGCTACAGCATGCCTGATACCTCGTTTGGTTCACCTTCACTTATAATGCAGTGTTTTCGTTTCGATTGTAAGTCGACACCCCCACTTCGGATTTTCGAATTTAAAAAAGTAGGTTGACTTACAATCGTGTAAATACGATAATCTCTACTATGGTGTTTTCGTTAGATGCAAAGGTTCTCAATTGTCTTCCCTAGCGTTGGTGAGAAATGCATGAGACTAATGCTCCAACTTGAAACTTCAATCCAACATGCACACAACTGAAACCCAACGTGAACTTTCAGACACACCTGCAAGCAAAAGAAAGGAAAAAAGGTTTCAGCTGTGACTTGCTGCCTTACCCAAACTTTCCTCGATCTCTCCAAGACTTTCTTCTTTTCAAGTAAGCATTTGTTCTTTTTCCACACACCTTGCGGTTGGTGTCGTTATTTCTATCAGCATCACATACTCTTGTCATGCTAACCCAAGCTGGCCTTGTACCACGCTAAAACCTGTTCGCAGCAGAAACGTGTCATGCATGTGCCTCACGCATAAACAATGTGGCATACAGTGGTGTACAGTAGCTCGGCATTAACCATGGGTCAAATGTTTCAAAAATTCAAAATACACAAAACTAGGCACTTGTTTTCCATATCAAACCAGTTGAGAAGTGGTTAGTACTGCATTTGTTTTTGTGTATTAGCATACCCCTATTCAACAGATGCGCCCATGCTGTAATTAGGCCAGAGAAGCTGGCCCAAAACATGACCCTGATGCTTGGGTAGTCTTTTATCATCTGTACCGTTTTAAGTGAGTCAACAAAGACAGCAATATCACCTACAAAGCCAACTGCATCACACCACACCAAAGGCTAGGTGTGTTATATCTTGCTATGCTTCCACAGGCAGTAATCTCTTCACAAGTACTGCACATCTATCCAGATATATTGGCGTGACGCCTTGTAACGTTTTTATGTTCATGCATGAAGCCAACAGCACGTAGCCTTATCACTTTGTCAGTAATGCAAAAAGAGACCATATTTCTCTGACAAGATTGTAGCCATGCGCAGCTACTTCTACGATGTTCAAGACTGTCGTATGTAGCTTCTGCAACTTATTTGCAAAGTCTGTCGGCTTTAATCTGAGTGTAGCCGATGGCGATAGTGATTCTGATCTTCCAAGTGGTGTCTGTGATTCTGTGGTACCAAACGCCCCTGCCGCTATTGCCCCCACTTAGTTGTTTCACCATTTGCAGGCACGAGGTCATCAAATACACAGCTTCCTTTCTTTGACAGCCATTCGCTGTCTTCCTGCCTACTGGACTGCCGTCACAACCGTGTGACGGTTGATGGAGGTGCTGGTCCGTCGGCCCATTATGCCCCCAAGGACGGAGTCGTCCACTGGTACTAATGCAGCTTTAAGTTTGTTAATGCCATTATTTTCAGAGTTGGTGCTGTATGTCCACATTTAATGTCATTACACAAAAGTCACAATGACTGCCTTAAGTTTGTTAATGCCATTATTCTCGGAGTTGGTGCTACATGTCCACATTTAATTTCATTATACGAAAGACACGATGGCTATAAAAGCTTGCAAGGCAGTCAAAAAATTTCACCCAAATATAAACAGTGCTAAAGAGCACAGTATCTCGGGAATGTTATTCAAATGCAATATAAAAATTATTCCGCTGAAAATACCGCTGATCTTGCTTGATAATTAGAAAAAATAGCCATAAACTCGCGTGTCCGCACACCACAGCACAAAAGCGGAGAGTATCTGTCAGAAATGCTGGTAAGAATGGTGCCCTTCGCATCAATAATGCAGTAGAGATGCCTCATCTAACTGAATTGTTATGAATTAACCATTTAATACTGGTTAGGAAGTTGTTACTAACAAACTTGCATGCTTTTCTGCGTATGGAATGGAGATGAGAGTACAGTAAAAGCTCGTTAATTCGAAATCGCTTAATTCGAACCGCCGGTTAATTCGAACTGATGCCCGTGTCCCTGCAAAGCCCTATGTATATCAATGGGCCGGAACGCCCGATAATTCGAACGTACCGGTACTCACGTCGGTTAATTCGAACTAGGAGCCGGCAGCCGACATTGCTTCTCGTAAATAGAAGTCGCCTCGTAACGAGTACAATGCATTGAATTTTTTTTTTTTAATATGCACAGCGACGAGAATAAATAAGCCAGCGCGCATTTTTGCACGCACGAGGCGAGCCGCCAATTTCCTTGCTGGAGCCTCCGGCGTTGTTGTTGCTGCGACTGAGGGAAGGATGAAAAGGAAAGTGCACGGGCCTGCCGATTGGCTCAGGCCGAGCCATCACCGCTGCCGCGTGCAGATAGAGGAGAGTTCAAAGATAAGAGGAAAGAAAGAAAAGAAAAGACGCGCGTCGCAACAACCGCGTACGCCGCAGCGGACACTGGCTGAAAAAAACAGATAAGCGGCCGAAGCCGCGCTCGCTCATCGCTCGCTGCACCACGACCGGCTTTATTACTTGGCGACCTGTTCACCGGCGCCGCCTCCGTAGCCCCCGATTTTGTTAGTTCGCTCGACCGCCACTGCTCTCTGTGGCGCCACAACTTACCCCCGTGCCTAGTGTGGGCTGCCGTAGCGGTAGCAGTCGCGGCTTCTTCGTTGTGTTTTTGTGCGCGTCTGCACACCGTGTTTCCGGCTGTTCTGCTTGCTTCCAGCATACGTGCTAAGAATTTAATTATATCTGACAGCCTTTAGCTTTCTTAGGCCGTCAAAATCATCGCCCGCGATGGTTTATTGCTGCATTCCGCTCTGTAAATCAAGCGGGCACCAGCCTCTCAGTCTACTAGTTACTACTGCCATCATAGCAGGCATGGACCGGGGAGGGCTGTCGTATCCTACCTTGGCTTTCGTACAGTTCGTCAGCCGCCTGGAAGGTGCTGCATCAAGTGTGGCTCCTGTGCTTGTTAGGGGGCCAAGGTGGCTTAAGAAGTTTGCAGACCTAGTGCTAGCTGCCATCACTTGCAAAAAATCCGCTGTTTGTGTGCTCGAAGGACACCACAGAGCCTCACAGAAGGGCCTTGCTAAAGGTGATTGTCCACAAGTTTATGAGGCCATTTTTGAACAATTTTGCCTCTGATCTGACAGAAGAGCACGCCAAATGAAAAATGATAAATGCCAAACCAAAATCAGGGAAGGTCCTAAATGTGTAAGGACCTGGCTGGCGTCAAATAAAGTTCTGGCCAAGACCGGCTATTGTGTCTGGCAAACAAGCTTTTCGGCTCTGGTTTTATTTATTTTTCATGTAGAGTGCGTCTTGAAATGATTAACAATTGGGTTAACGCTCTTGAAAACAAGTGTTAGTATATAAGAAGTGTCTATAGCGCGCTTTTTATCGCAAATTGGCGGAAAAGTAGCGCGACTTCGCCCTGGGATGCTGCTAGGCACAGAGCAGAAGCAATCGTGTTGAAATTGTGCAGCTGTGCGCGCAAAAAAAAAAACGCCGCTCGAGTAGCACCAGAGCCGCGCCCACCAGTACAACCGCTCTTTGAGCTTGTTTTAACTGCAAAACTGCTGCTCTAAGAAAAAAATTATCACCGCTAGCAGCCTCTAGTCGGGTACAGCGTTTTGTGGCTATGCAGGGGAAGCTACGAGCGCGAGACGCCGTCTTCTGCGCTGTTATCACGCGCTCACGAGCCAGAGACGCAGGTGTACGTGTTAGCTGACAGCTCGCGCTCGTAACTACCATTGTATACAGAAAGCTGTCCACGACTATTGCATCTAATGAATATTAACACGTCTTTGCAGTGCGTGCTTAAAAAACGACGCGGTTTAACTCGGCCTGCCGGCCACATGCCCTGCAGTGCAAGCGTACTGAAGCTAGCAGAAGCGTACGGCGGGCGCTGCCGAAGTGAGGGGTAACTTGTGGTGCCACCTGTTGCGGCGCGCCGTCCCTCCTGAAGTGTCACGTGATATTTACCAGGCCAAGTGCCGCCGTAGGAGCCGGCTTAGTGAGCAGGTCGCCAAGTAATAAAGCCGGTCGTGCGCTGCACACCACTCTCCGGCGCATGCCGTAGCAGGTTTTCTCTGACGCGCGGGCGCCGCCGCCGCCGATGCTCCGGAGCAAGCCGTTTCAGGTTTTCGTTGAGCTGCGGCGGCTGCGATCGGTGGAATGCACGAGTAGTCTTTTCTTGTCGCATTTTGCGCGAGCTTGCTCGTTTGCGTGGTATCTCGCCGCTGACGTCTCATCGACTGTGCCGATCATGGCGAGCCGTGGAAAGTACTCGGCAAAGGATTTAAAGACTAAAGTTGAAATATTGCAGGCGGTTGAACGTGGTCTCTTAACGAAGACAGCGATTGCCGAGAAGTATGGCATCAAAAAAAGCACGTTGTCTACCTACATCAAGAACAAGGACTCTATCATCGATGCTTACCAAAAGGAGATTGAGCCCTCGCGGAAAAGACTACGGACGTCGGCTCACCAGAGATGGAGACTGCTGTCATTACGTGGATAAAGGATGTTCGCAGCAGGAATATTCCATTAAGTGGACCGATAATTGCTGCGAAGGCAGCGGACTTCGCCAACCAAATGGGCATCAGCGACTTCAATGCATCGGAAGGCTGGTTATCACGTTTTAAGGCCCGCCACGGGCTGACGTTTAAGAACGTCTGCGGAGAGGCAGCCGCAGTCGACAAAGAAACCTGCGAAAATTGGGTCTCAGGTGAATTGAAGGAATATCTTGCCGATTACCCACTCAGCGATGTTTTCAATGCTGATGAAACCGCACTTTATTTTAAGTTGCTCCCAAACAAGACTGTGAGCTATAAAGGTGATACGTGCTCGGGCGGAAAGCGCAGCAAGGAAAGAGTTACCGTGCTAGTGTGCGCGAATGTGACGGGCCACGGAACGGTGCCGCTTGCTCGTGATAGGCAAAGCAGCGAAGCCTCGTTGCTTTAAAGGCGTGAAGACTCTCCCTGTTGAGTACACTTCGAACAAGAAGTCGTGGATGACGCGACTAATCTTCACGGACTGGTTGCGCACACTAGACAGAAAGTTCGCGGCACAGAATAGAAATATTCTTCTGTTCGTCGACAACTGTTCGGCGCATTGTGACATCAATGGACTGAAGGCGATACGTCTGGCATTTTTGCCAAAAAACACTACTGCTGTGCTGCAGCCTATGGACCTCGGGATTATTAAAAATCTAAAGACTCTGTACAGGCGCACCTCCTAGAACAGATTCTTGTATGCATGGAAAGCGGGAAGCCGTATGATGTCAACCTGCTCGGAGCTTGCCACATGCTGGCAACATCGTGGAACGCCGTCAAGGCAGACACTATCGCTAACTGTTTCCACAAGTGTGGCTTCAGTGAAACCACAGAAGCCTGCTGCACAGCCGACTTTGATGTTCAAGTGGATCAAGATGATGGCTCCATCGTGCTGGACCCTGCCTACGCTGTTTTATCGGAGGGTGTGGACTTCGAGAGCTTTGTCGACGTAGACAACGGCGTGGAGACAACGGGGCCTTTAACTGACGCCGAGATTATCGAGGCTGCGTCCAGTCAGCAGCACGACTCACGCGCGGCGAGCACGCCTGACAGCGACGACGAGTCCGACAAAGAGGACGATCCGTTGCCTCCTCCGAGCGCATGTGAAGCAGCATCGGGACTCGATCTGGCTGCGCGCTATTTCTCCACCGATGAGAATTCGGATGCTGCGCTGGAGATGTTGGGCAAGCTGCAGACAATGCTTCTCGAGTCGCGGCGAAGAAAGCGCAAACAAATGCAAATCACCGATTATTTTTCATGTTGATATGCTTCGATCATTATTCTTTTGTTAATAAACATGTTTTTGAAGCATAAATAGTGTCATATTTCATCATTAAGCCTGACGCTCACGTGGGTACATTTATCATTAGTTCCAGGCGCAATAATTGATTGGATATCTTTATTTCCTTTGGTGTTTGGACTCGCATGATTTTAATACCCGCAATCGCCGACCTCAAAGAGTAGTAGTGTGTATTCCTCGATAACGATCCCAGATATGGCTATTTTGGCTTCGGCACTAGCAGCCAAATGCAATGGCCATCTTTTTTTTTTTTTTTGCCGCCCGCTCGTTAATTCAAACTCCGCTTAATTCGAACAATTTTTCAGTCCCCCACGAGTTCAAATTAACGAGCTTTTACTGTACGCATTGCCCAGGTGAATGAGTTGTGGCGAACTCAGTAGGTCGCGAATGGCAGTAAGGCTAATGCCATTAAATTTACACACGTATGGCACCGCTCGAATGCCATTAAAACTTAAGGCAGTAAGCACTTAATGGGATTAAGTTTGCCCATGTGGCACGGGTATTAGACAGCCTCGTAAGCTGGCCCCCAAAAACCGTCGCCGCATTCGCCCAACAATTGTTACCATCAAGAAGAGCCTCGATGCCCCTAACTCATCAATACAGCTGTCTGGCACAAGTCTGTACAGTTCACCCTGACATGATGACCACAAGCAGCGAAAACTTGCAGGAAGTTATACTGAAAATTGTCCATGAGAAACTGTGCTGTCTGCTGCCATAGTGTCCACAGCCTTCAGCAGCAACTCCTAATAGAGAAGCCCCTAATTTTCTGCAATCCCTCGAAAAATAGCGGATTCATAGATCACTCAGAGTCCTCATACCACTCCTGGTATAGTGGTGCAGCGGTTAAGTGATGCGCTGTTGACCCGGCAGGTGGCTGTTTTAAACACAGCCACAGGTAGGGTTTGCAAGCCCCTGGTTGTTCTTCCCACGCGCTCTCGCGACCAATTATTAATTTAACTGCCGCCTGCCATGGTGAACAGTTTATCCCAATCCAATGGGCAGATTGTGATTATGTCAGAAAGTTACATGATCTAGGTGGCCCTGCCTGCAACCTACTTTACTTCCCTGGGAATTTTTCGTGGATTTTTCGCTCACAGCCAAAGATGCCGACGTCGGCTTATCTGTGGCAGAGGACCCTTAAGGCAGTCACATTAAAAGAAGAGGGAAATAGGTGCTGCTGTCAGAAAAAATTAAGAAAAAGAAATCTGAAGGGGAAAACGAAAGAGAGAGAGAAAGGCACAGGCAGCCTGGTTACGCACCCCGCCTTGGCGCTGGCAGTGGCCGAGGTCCACTTGAGCTTGCTAGGTGGTGGCACGCAGCCACCCTCTGGGTGAGTGTACGGACATGACGACGACTGGCATGCCACTCCGAACTTGCATGGCTGCAGAGGAGAACAGGCGAGGCGCCATTTGAGAAAGAGAGAGAGCAACTAAGCCCACAAAGTGCCACACCAGAGACTGTTGGCACACTCCCCTCCCCTGCACCACCACGCGTGGAGAGAGTACGCTTTTGTACAAAGATGGATGCATCAGGAGCTTCTACCATGGCTTACAGCATCATCAACTGTTGACTGGTGTTTTAGCGATGAATCATAAAAAAAAAAAATCATGTAATTTCCCTCTAACCAACCAATGTGACTCAAACTGGTAAAGTCTGGTCCCGGAAGATGGCCATCTTGGGATGGTGTGGGGAAAGTGGGAAGGTCCAGGCACTTTCTTCTATACAGTGATACAGCTAGCTCTGTGATGAACCCCTTGCAGGATTTATGATCAGAAGGCGCTGATGGCGGGTGGCAGCTGCGATGGGTGTGAAAAGACAGGGCTGCTGAGGGAAGAGTCGGGGCGGAGCGGAACGATGGCAGAAGAGAAGGGAGGTATGTTGGTGCAGGCAGCTAAAATAAGCTCAGCGGAGCGCACAGGCAGGTCACACAATGAAACATTACACACAGGAGAAAGCTCAAGTTCAGCACAGGCACAATCAATCACTGCACGGTCGGTCGAGAGGAAGTCGCAGCCGAGGATGACGTCGTGAGAGGAGGCGCTCAGCACAACAAGCTCGATGGTATAGGCGACGTCGTTGATAGAAAGGCGCACCGTGCAGGCTGCGATGGGATGGATGTGCTGAGAGGTGGCCGTACGCAGTGAAAAGTCAGACAGCGGCGTTGACACCTTACGAAGTTTGCGGCGAAAGGCATCGCTAATTACTGACACGGCAGCACCCGTGTCGACGAGCGCAAGAACAGGGACGCTTTCAACAGACACCTCAATCAGGTTAGTAGGAGGAAATGGAGGACTTAACAAGTTCGCAAAACAGGCAGTTCTTGCCTCTGGAACTGCAGCATTCAGTTTTCCTCTGCGAGGGGGTCCGGGCGGCGGAGCATCGGAGAAGTGGAACGTCGGCGAGGTGAAGGCGAGCAGCGAGTAGGGTACTGGGGGCGACGCATAGATGAGCCAGAAGAGAGATTAGGCAAGGGCGGCTCGTAATCATAACGAAACGTGCGCACGGCATCCCCAGAACGAAGGGATCGCTGACGGCAAAGGCGTGTGACATGGCCCGGAAGACAGCAAGAGTAGCATATTGGCTGATTGTCATCGGTACGCCAAAGGTTCATAGGTTGTCGGCGGGGTCGACGACACGGGGCTGGCGACGGTGGTATCGACGCCGGTGGAGCATAAAAGGCCAGGCTGCTACGGTAGGCGGCAGGGGTGGGCGAGCGCCGTGTACTGGCGACTGCTTCAGCATAGCTGAGCGGGGCTGCCACAGGGGGAGGTGGGGGACTGGATGGCAGAACTGCAGCGACCTGCTCCTGAATAGCACGGTGGATAGCGGACGCGAGGGATGGCGCCAAGTCGTGAGTAGGGCAGACGGGGTTGGGAATGTCATGCAGTAGAGAAAGCTGGCGAGCAACTTCTTCGCGGACGAAGTCTTTGACCTGCTGCATGAACAGGGACTGCTCAGAAGACGAGCCACCAAGGGCCAAGCCAGCAAGACCTTCTGCAGGCGCACAGGACTGCCGTGTAGACGCGCGTTATTTTCGAGTTCGTCATAGCTTTGGCACAGCTGGATGACGGTAGCGACGGAGCTGGGGTTCTTCGCCAAGAGCATCTGAAAAGTGTTTTCGGCGATCCCTTTAAGGATGTGGTTGACTTTATCAGTTTCGGTCATGAACGGGTTGACACCCTTGCACAAGTCAACGATATCTTCAATGTAACTACAGTAGCGGACGGTTAATTCCGACTCCAATAATTCGGACTTGTAGGATATTTCGAACCTCGATGAGGCACCGTCAGTCACCCCATAGAAGCCCATACATATTCGCAATGGATATTTCGGACTTCAAAAGTCTGAAAGTTCGATTTTTTTCGGACTAATTTCAGTCGCCTGCAGGCCAAAATCGACCACTTTATCGGCTTTTCGCCGGCGCAAAAGGCCCCATCTTGGATTGGGGTTGATTTACGCTGCAGTTGACTTGGCTTGACACACTTTCGGTACCTCATTGTTGTCAGTAGAGGTCCCTGCGATCTCCGACACTTCGAGGTGGCAGCCAGATTGTCATTGCCGTCAACTTGCTTTTGCCGCCGACGTTGTCGCGGGCAGTTATCGTATCGCTTGTCCCATACGTTGAAAATTGGTTGTTGGAGGAAGGAAATTGTGCAGGAGCTATCTCACATCTCGGCGGGAAGGGATAAAGGAGGGACTGAAAGAAGAAAGGAAGAAAGAGGTGCCGTAATGGAGGGCTCCGGAATAATTTCGACCACCTGGGGGTCTTTAATGTGCACTGACATCACACAGCACACGGGTGCCTTTGCGTTTCACCTCCATCGAAACGCGGCCACCGCAGTCGGGTTCCAACCCGGGTACTCCGGATCAGTAGCCAAGTGCCCTAACCACTGAGCCACCGCGGCGGGTCTCATACGTTCGCCATTCGCCGTTTCGTCACTTGGGTTTCTCTGATCACGTCAACCGAGTGGCGCTCAGTCTTCACAAAGTTACATTTGTTCGCCGTTTTGTGATTTCGTCTGGCGGTTCCGCCACTTTGAAAGAAAAGTACCTTATCTTTGCATGTGTTTAACGAGCGGTGTGGTGCACACTCGGGTTGTGGACAACATGGTCCCGCCGGGTCCATCAAAGAAGCGTGGGAAGTATTCTAACTAAATGAGGTGACCTTGCTGTCTAGCATGTACAGTGAAAGCACAACTTTGGCGCAAATACAGGTGCAAACCGTCGCCAGCAAGAGAAATTTTCCGCAAGTAAAATCAGTGACATTTATAAGCCGATTTCATCTCAATAAAGTGATTTTTTTGTGCTTCACGAATTTTTCGGACTGTTCGATTATTCGGACCATTTTTCGGGTCCCTTCGAGTCCAATCGGTCGGCGACTGTAGTGAATGTCTCAGCAGGGGGCTGTGCTCGAGCACGAAGACATTGCTCGGCGCGAAGTTTCCGGACGGCGGGGCAGCCGAAAACAGCAAAGCTGGTTTTAAAGGACGACCAGGTGGGAAGATCGGCCTCATGGTAGCGAAACCAGAGGTTGCCAACGTCCGTTAGGTAGAAGAGGACGTTGCTAAGTTTAACGGAATCGTCCCACCGACTGTAAGTGCTGACGCGCTCATAGGTTGCCAGCCAATTGTCGACGTCTTGGTCGTCGGTGCCACTAAATGGAGAAGGGTCACGCTGGCGCTGCGCCCCGGAACAGAGGACGGTGATAGGGATGGGCTGTGATGGTTCACTCGGACCTTCTGGCATGGTTGTGGAGACCAGAAGCGTTTCGCTTCGAAGTTCCAGGATGAGGACCGGGACGGGAACCGAGACACCTTCACCAAGTGGAGAGGCGCTTATTCAATCCGCATACAGGTCGGTTGGCGTTGGTCGGACGGCGACACGACGGACACACTCACAGGCGTCACTCGAAAATCCCAGCTGCACTTCGTCTACTTCTTCGCTGCGCTGCTCGAACTCCTGCCGGTCGGTCCCATTACAAACTCAACATCCTCGCAAAAGTCGACGAAAATCCGCAGAAGAAACGTGTGGACCTGGCACGTGAACTTTGTTTGCCTGTCTCCACGCTGAACACGATCGTCGGTAAGCGAGAGGAAATTCGAAAGAACATACAAGTCTTCGGCGCCGGCGTGGAACAAACAAGGGGCGCCCAGCATGGCAAAATGGAAGAGATTCTATTGGCATGGTTCAGAGAAGTGAGGGCGGCGGGCATGAACGTGGACGGGACTGCTTTTCACAAGAAAGCAGATGAGATTGCACTCTCGTTCGGCATCGACGATTTTAAAGCTCTGGGCGGGTGGCTCCACCATTTCAAAACACGGCATGGCTTGTCATATAAGATCGTTTCCGGCGATGGGAAGTCTGCCGACCAAGATCAGGTCTCCAACTGGCTTTTGAGTCTGCCGGCGGTGATTTCTCAGTACCCAGTACCAGCCAAGGTACGTGTTCAACGCAAATGAAGCTGGATTGTTCATCAACCTTCAGCCTAAGTCTCAGCATGAAAGGTGAGACGTGTCAAGGAGGAAAAAAAAGCAAAAGAGTCGCCGTATTGTGCTGCAAAGCTGATGGGACGGAGAAGCTTAAGCCTACTGTCATTGGCAAGTTCTGGAAGCCACGCTGCTTCTCGCGTAACCCGCACCTTCCTGTCGTTTACAAAACGAATAGGAAGGCATGGATGACCGGAGTTGAGCCCTTTTCACAGAGTTCCTCACCCTTCTGGATGCCCGGATGCATGCCGAGAACCCTAAAATTCTCCTATTTCTCGACAATTGTGCCGCGCACCCTGTCGATACTTCGTGGCAGCAAAACGTGCAAGTAATCTTCCTGCCACCCAACTGCACCAGTCACTTGCATACCCTAGATGCAGGAATCATAAGAAACGTCAAATTTCACTTCAGGAGCTTGTTGGTCAGACGCTTTTTGGCCAGGATTGACCGGAAAGATGCTAGCTTCAATGTTGATCTTCTTGATGCCATCCATTTTCCGGAGATGTCATTGGATCGTGTCAAACCTGAAACCATCGCCAACTGGTTCAAGAAGTGTGAATTCTTTGTGCGCCTGCATTACGGTGAAAAATGAAGATGATGACGCAGAGATTAGCATCCCTGACTGGGGTAACCTCAACGTCGACGTGTCTCCGGAAGAGTTTGTATCGGCAGATGACCAACTGGCGACATGCGAATTACGCACTGTCCAAGACATCATAGCAGATGTTACCACTGAAGAGTAGAGCGACGACGATGACAACGAAGTCGTCGGAGATTGCAGCTGCGATCGTCAGCCATTAAATACTGACGGTGCACTTGAAGCTTTGGATGCGCTTCGTGGCTTTGTCTCGTCTGTGGAGCTCAGCGATGAAACTGCTACCCGTTTCTACAAGTTAAAACCTTGCTGCAGGACATCGAAAAACAAAAAGTGTAGTGCAAAGTGATGGATTATTTTAAAGTGCTCTAATAAAAGCAAGTTCTGTGCCAAGTACAACCTTTGTCCATAAAGTTTCAAGACTGATTTATTTTCTTCTCTAGAAATGTTGGTGCGTATGTGTAGCGCTATCATTTCGAGCTAACCTGAGCTATTTATGTTAATTGCTGTGGCAGCCACTAGATGGCACTACATGTAGAAAATACGTTGTCACTAGGCGTCTGCGCATTCTACTGTGAGTGAATCTGGAGAGATGGACGTTCACCTTGAACAGCGTGTAAACATAAAATTCTGTGTGAAGCTTGGCAAGACAGCCACACAGACGTACGAGCTCCTTCGTTGACGCTTACAGCAGCGAGGCAGTATCACGAGCGCGAGTTTTGGAGTGGCACAAGAGGTTCGTTTTGGAGCGAACGTCGGTGGAAGACGACACAAAGCAGGGGCGCCCTTCAACCTCATAGAATGAAAACAACGTGGCTCGGATCAGGGAAATCGTACAGCAAGACCGCACCATACAGTTCGCATGCTAACAGGTGCTCTGGACATTATTAAGACAACATGCCACCAAATTTTGCATGAGAACTTGGGGAAACAAAAGTTGAATGCCAGACTTGTGCCGCACTCCCTCACACAGGACCAGAAGGACGCACGGGCATCAGTGAGCGCTGATTTGCTCTCCGAGGCAGAGAAGGATGTTGCATTCGTCGACAGCATCATTGCTGAAAACGAAACATGGTGTTTTCAATACGATCCTCAAATAAAGAGGCAGGGCGCCGAATGGCGGTCCACAAGCTCTCCGGCGTCGATAAAGGTGCGGAGACAGAAGACCAAAACAAAGATGATGCTGATAGTTTTTTTCGATACCAGAGGGAGTTCACCCCACAAGGGCAGACGGTAAATCAGGAGTTTTATATCCGTGCGCTCCAACACACGCGTGATGC
Organism: Amblyomma americanum; assembly: GCF_052857255.1. Classification (NCBI taxonomy): domain Eukaryota; kingdom Metazoa; phylum Arthropoda; class Arachnida; order Ixodida; family Ixodidae; genus Amblyomma; species Amblyomma americanum. Next base: position 164,897,805 of record NC_135498.1, on the reverse strand, counting down.
ACTGTGATGCCGTCGCCCTGACTTATGGGCATCTGGACAATGGAGCCTTCTCCACGATAATGCAAGGCCGCACACTGCTCTCAGCGTGACAAAATTTCTCGCCAAGCACAACATTACTGTACTTCCCCATCCGCCATATTCGCCTGACCTCTCCCCATGCGATTTTTTCCTGTGTCCTCGTGTGAAGAGAGCCCTAAAAGGTCGCTGGATGGGGAGCATGAAGGCCATTCAAGACGCCATGACAAAGGAGCTGACAGCCCTGCCAAAAGAAGCGTTTTCCAACTGTTTCCAAGACCCCAAGAAGCGTTAAAAGCTGTGTATAGACTGCAAGGGAGAATATTTCGAAGGGGTGCTGCACAAATAATTTCAAAGTTAAACGCATTTTGTTTAACGGACTCAGTCTCGGAACTTTACGGACAAAGGTTGTACGTATTACTCGCGATCTTTTGGAGCCCGTTTTGGATAATACGACTTTCGGCTAATACGTTTTTATTTTCAGTGCCCGTGAGAATCGTATCAACAAGATTCCACTGTCTGCCAATTCCTTTGCGAGTACAAATGACGTGCAACTATGAAGGAAACAGCTTAGTGTATGTGCAAAACTGCTGCCAGCCTCTGTGCTTCAATAAACGAACTGCTGAATATTACCGTATTTACAGGAATGTAAATCAACCTATTTTTTTCAATTTGGAAAACCCAAGTGAGGAGGTCAACTCACAACTGAAACCAATACATGGTACCATAATAAAATGCGAGACAAACAAGATATCACGCATGTTACAGCATGGTTGCATTATTGCTGCACGGCTCCGTCACATAGCACTTGGCACTGGCCTTGAGCAGCTGCTATGTCAACACGCAGAACCTGCACCCCCTCCCCGCGCGCGGTGGCTGATTGGTGGCTGTCGATAAGCAGCAAACCAGCACCCCCCACTCCCCCCATAAGGCGGAAGATTGCAGCTGCAGATAAGTGGCAGCGGCCCAATAACGTACTCACGTTCTACTTTTAAAGAGGAAAGCTTAAGCGTTCTCCAAGCTTTTTCTTTTACTTTCAAATGTGCACTCGGTGCACAAGGGAGTGTCAATAGTGCCTTTGCATTATTTCCTTAACGATTACCCAACAATAAATTTCGGAGTGAATGTTTGACACAGTGAAAACAATTTTGTGTTTTCTGATATGCTCACCTTTGGATGAAAGAAGGGGCACTTGATGTTGGTGCAGTGTGGGAAGAACTTGCACTGCTGCACCGACGGCGAGGACACCACTGGTGCGGCGAGGGAAGGAAAGCGAACAGAATGTCAGCAATGGCAACGATGCTTAAGGGCGGTACACCACACTGCACTACAGATGACTGCTGTTCCCTGCAGCAGCGACTGCCACTGCAACAAAACAGAGCCTCACAGCAAAATACATTACCTATTTGTGATTTCCCAAATGTGCAGCGCTACTCTTAGCCAAGTAGATCCTAGTTCAAGCAACTACCTATGTTGCTCAAATCGGTCACATTTTTCATCTGCCTGGAATAGAAAGCTGTAACCTGAAGATGATAAGACATAAGCGAAGACCCTGCTCTTTGAAAAAAAATAATTATTAGCACTGAACTCAAAATTTGCAATCTTATTTAAGGAAACAGGTATATTGGTGTGCTGATTCTAAATATGTCATTCAATTTCATGTCAAAGAAGTCCTTGTGCACTTATGAAATCTGTCATGCGTCTTTTGGTCAGAGCATTTAGGAAATTTTGCAGGGAACTTGCTGAAATGCGTGCCACTGGTTTGTCTTGACATTTAGGAATGCAATAAAGGTAAAATTATCATCTTGCCTATAATAAAAGTTGAATTATAGGGTTTTGAAGTTACTACTTCAGAAATAAGAAGAAAAGTTTGTATCCCTTTACAGCAAGACCTATAATGCGCAGGTATGTGGTCCTGTATGCCATTAGAGACCTGAGCACAAGTGGGTTAGGCCCACCTACACTTGCCGCATGCCACACAAAGTGTCCAGTTTATACTGTTTGCCTTTCTCGGTCAACCCTAACAAACCGTTGAGGTGTCCACCGAGAGTGGAAAAACTAATGCGCCATTCTGGCATTTTTCTTTTTTTTCCAGAACCTCTAGATACGGTGGTCAGTGCAGTAGCCTTCTTCCACGCATCGCACAAGCTAATTGCAAGCAACAGCAAGCGCAGAGGCAGTGCTCGGTGATCCGAGGCTGACAAAAGATGCAAGCAGTGCACCTACGAGACTGTGCTGTCCAAGTTGTGACCCAGTGACATTCAAGATGGCGACTAACAGAACAAGGAGAAGAACAGGGTTGTATGTCTCTTTTTTTCTTGTTTGCACCCATTGTGGCCCCACCAGACTGCAACGACCGAGAGGTGCGGCAAGTGATGCCGAGACCACAGCTCACCAGGTGGTGGGCACGTGAAGTTCCGCCGGCTGGCGTGGGTGAAGACGCAGTCCTTGCGCTTGCAGAAGGCATCGTACTTGCAGTTGGGGTGGATGAAGAGGCACTTGTCCCGGAACTTGCAGTTGGGGAACGCCCTGCACACGGTGGTAGCGGTGATGAAAGCAATCGGAGGAGGGAGGGAAAAGGCACATAGACAGCATGTAGCGTACGGCAAGCAAGGATAGCAGGGCCTCTTCTGCACCACTGCTGTATTGCAGAATAGTATGCAGTAGACCCCCTTTAAGATGACCTTGAAGAGGGGAGCATGAGGATTTGTCCATCTTATCAGAAGTGCCACAAAAATAACATCTGAGCATGCAAAGTACGTCCGAATATGAGAACAATAGAATTAGCTTGAAGGGAGAAGGCAATCTCAAACAGAGCATTTCTTGTGCCATGCGTGAACTGAGCTGAGGATTGAGGGCATGAAACAAGCTGACATCATCTGACCTGAGAGCAGTATTATACAGTTTCTTTTTTTCCCCATCGTTCTTTTTCTTTTTTCTGTAGCGAACTCTATTTGCAATATTTTTCCTTCCTTCCTTCCTTCTTCTTCCCCCCCCCCCCCCCAAGCACTTCCAACTCCAAGCACTTCAAAACTGCCCAGCTGGTTAGCCTTGCAGTCTGGGATCTGTAACAATTTTTTTTTGTTTTTTCCTTTCCCTGTCTTTTATCTCGCTCCTTGTAGAGCATGGCCGTTACACAACTCCATAAGCAGGTGCACCCACATGTGTTTCCACCTGGTGCAAACAACATGTACGTTGTGCTACCTCTCCATCAAGAAAAACCCCTGCAAAGCTGCATGAGTAACATGCAGCCTATGACGCACGAAGGTCTGGCCATATGAGATTGCCACGTGCAGGCTGGCGTGATGGTACCCTGCCTTCCCAGCAGCTGGCACACTGGAGAAAGAACCCCGTACAGGAATACTTTCTCCGCACCTTCCCGTGAATGTTCAGAGAAGCTTTCCTGCGGGAGGTGTGCACTTTTTTCCAAAAAAGCTTTCTTTAATTTTTTTCTTGCTTGCCATAAAATCACTGCACAGACACTCCACAAACACCATTGACGAAGTCACTGTGGTTTGGTTCGCACAGGACTATATAGCCTGTGCAAACCAACAGTAACTCTGCTATAGTAAACTTGATTATAGTAAAAACTCGGATACAGTGAAGTGGGACCATTGCCTTCCATGTGCGACTACATTCTTTTTCCTTTATGTAAAGATTTTTTAACAACGAACGGCTATAGCAAAGAGCGCCTGGACGCCACGTGGCGACTTACTTCCCGTAGAAAGATGACATCGCGGCACGCGATAAGGCGAGGATCATGAGGCCAACGTTTGGAGGTAAATGGATATCAATGACGACAAAACGGCGAGTCTTTGAGATGGCTTCACTGCCAAGCTCAATAGATCGCGGAGAAGCCAACTTTTCGAAGGCCTTGGGGCCGCAAGGCAAAGTGCGTGGCGTGCAAAGAAAAAAAAATTGGCTGTGGTTTAGCTCTGGTTAAACCTGGAGTGACGCGATAGCTATGTCTGGCCGAGTGGAACTCGCTCAGTCGAAGTTCTTTCGCCTCTCTGTTTCGTTGGGCGTTCCTTCTTCATCTTCGTCCCTGGACATGGATTCACTCTCTCCTCCCCCACCCACCCCACTCGGTTTCGCTTGCGCACCGTACCGCCGGCAACTGCTTCGCACCATGTGACCAACCACGTGACCAGCCACAGTGCCACCACGAAGCTCAAGGGGCACCACGCTGAAGGCTCGTAGTGTAGCTATCGCTACAAAAAGCTGGCTGTGAAAGCAGAAAGATGCGGCACGGTTCGCTCAGAAAGGAGAGCTAGTCAATGTGCAGTACTAAGTACAGTAGGGAAAAAGAGGGCGGACGTTCGCAGCGTGACAGTAGCTGCACTGCGTGGGTTGTTTTGCAGCAGATCTTTAGAGGTGGTCTTTGTGGGTGTTTGAGTCATTGAGTCAAACTTGAAAGCTCTGCGCGGACCCTATAATTTAGAAATAATTTTTTAAAAATCGCTGTCGCACAAGCTCACAACCGATTAGGGCGACACACCTCACTGTGTGTCCCTTACCCCAAAGACGTCAGTGGGCAGAAGGGCCAGCCTTCAAGCTCACCCCGTTATTCATGTCTAACGATCAGTCAGAAAAGGCAAGCAAATGTAGCAGTGTTTAAGTTCATGTATCAGGTTTAATTGGTTTGTTCATAGTTAAGCGCAGCAGGGGGCGGCAGAATGTTAGGTGGGCAGATGAGATTAAGAAGTTTGCATGCAAAGGACAGGGTTAATTGGAGAGACATGGGAGAGGCCTTTGCCCTGCAGTGGGTGTAGTAGGGCTGAAGATGATGATAATGATCAGGTTTAAGGCACTATGTCCACAAATGTGGACGCGAATAGAATATGCTTAAAAATGAATATTTTTGCAAAATTTTTTGCACATCACTTCTGCTTAGTCTACTGATCGTCATTTATGCAAAAGAAGATATTTCCTTCCAGCTGATTTAATTGGAACCTGAAGGGGATATTGACAGATTGGACAGGATACTTCATGAACAGTGTTTATTTTACAAAAATTTGTCAGTGTTGGTCTTTCGTTGTTTCAATATCAGCGTCGTGGCGATATTTTTGGCGCCCCGAAAATCTCGGAATCTTGTAACAAATGCACCCGCTACATAAGCTATTAAAAATTATTTTTTCCCGCACATGTTTTAAAAGCGCCCTTGCTTTCGTCGTGCGAGAACCCGTACTTGGACCACGCTGCCTGGAGGCATTTCGGCATGGACTGCGCGCTGAGTAGTGGTCACACGCACATCGAAATCGATCCTTTAGACAACATGCCGGAAATGTGGTTGCTCCGATTCTTCGAAGACGTTTTGCAGCACGCGGTACAAACATACCGGCGGAGTGCCGTTTTGTTGAGACATCGGCCAAGAACTACCGACACTAGCAGTGGCTGTATTCGGTCACCAGTGCGCCAGACAGGTAAAAAAAAACAAAAACATTATCACGATGCTCGCCTGTGGCACAAAAGCGAGACTAGAGTGCAACCTGGCTGGCGCCAGGCTTCTTGCAACGACATGCCGCCCACCGATACACCAGGTGACAGCGGATCGTTGTGTGCCACTTGCTCGCTGTCGCTAGGCCTTATGTGCTCTGCAAAGAAGCCTCGGAAAAAGCGCTGTAGAACTAGCCACCGGTTATCATATAACATTTAACATTTTCAGTGATTTCCGTTGACACGATTGCTTCACACTGAAATGAACACTATAGAACTCATTTCCGTTGTGCGTTTGTCAGCAAAGCGAGCGAAAAAGCCAAAGCCACCGCCAACAACCACAATTCGCAAGTGCGGAGTCCGGGCCGTCGGCAAAACTGTCACAGGCAGTCGTGCGCCACATTGCATCTTTATGTGCATATGACTGCATATAAATTCCGATTCTCCAGGGAATGTCAGCTGCGCTACTGAAAATGCAGACTGTCTTCGGCAGCCGTATTTGGTGAAACCTAGAGAGATATGGGCATGTGTGGACGCAAAAAGAGAAAAAAAAACAGGCCGCTTCCTCGGAAAAATTTCGCTGAAGTGGAACCTCGCTCCAAAAATTGATTGTTGTGGGGGAAAATAATTGCACTGCCTTGTATGGTATGTAGAAGGGGAATCGGAAATACTTCGTTGTGGTGGAAATTTCGCAGTCACGGTGTTCGTTGTAGTGGGGTTTGAGTGTGCACTGTTCATCATTTCGGTACCCTAGTGTTTCACCAATACAACACGCATATACAGAGATGGCCAGATTAACACAAAGCACTCATAGGAGTTCCACCTCTTCTCACACACTATGTGCAGCAGATAGGAAGGCTTCCTCCATTTCTGTTTGAGCACACCAGTGGCATTTGCCACTTGATTTTCATTAAGCAAGCGCAACAGGCATCTGATCGCTGAGGTGTGCTCCGCATTATCCCCTTCAGGCGCCAATTAAATCTGCTGAAAGGAAAAAACTTTTTTGCATAACTCATGATCAGCGGACCAAGCAGAAGTGATGTGTAAAATATTACGCAAAAAATATTCATATTTGATCATATTTCAGTCGCGTCCACATATGTGGACATAGCGTCTCAAAGTCGCTACATGAATGTTAACACTGCAACATTTGCTCCCCTTTTCTGACTGATCGTTAGACATGACTAAATGTTTAGCTGTGAAAATATGCATTTGAGAGAATTATTCTTTACTTCACGACTTATGAAACAGATAAAAACGGTCTTAAATTTCCGCATTTCTGGCACCGAACGCGGTTTTTAGATGTGCAGCCTTCGCTTCGGCACTGTTGCGCCAATGACGTGTTTAGAAGTTGGGACCAATGGTCGCTTCCATCATAGGAAGTGCTTAAGGTCTGGCTCCATCGAAGGGATCTGAGCTCAGGGGAAGAGGGAGAGAGAGCGAGATAGCATCTTGCGGCCTGCTTTACACAAGGCTTTTGCAAAGAGGAGAAATCATTTTTAAAGGTCGTTGTTTGCTTAATTCAAATCAGAGAACTAACACACTATCTCCATGTTCTACAGCCGAGCCCGCTTATAACGAACATGAGCATCACGCGGCGTCCGTTCGTTATATCCTCAAGTTCGTAGTAAGTGGACCACAGCTTTAAATACAGTTGCTTGTCAAAACACAAAATTTTTTCTTCGCAAAAAAGTCCGTGATGGACGTCTGTTTCTGCAGCGCAGATCCGATGAGGGAGGTTTCCAGTTTATTTAAAGCAGAAGCGTGCTATCGCCGAGGCCCTTGGCATAGACAGTTGTCTGAGGCTCTCTATGTAGCTCATTGCTACAGGCGTGCTTATGAGGGCTGGCTCCAACGTTTCATCCTCATCTGATTCCTCCGCGCCACTCTCGTCCCACACTTCATAAACGATGCCCTCGTCCGTGCACGGTTCCGCGGTGTCGGCGTCGTCATAGACAGAAATAAAATCATTCCAACCAATGTCATGACCACCCGTGTCGGAGTTGCCAATGCACTGCCACAAATCGCCGCCGGGCTGGTCATCTTCCGAAGCATCAGGCTCGGCATGAGACACTGTGTCGGCGAAGTAGGCCTTGCGGAAGCAGTTCCGCTCGCCAGTGGCCGTCACCTCCGCCAGGCCGCTTTCATCTCTACCGCTGAATACAATGGAAATGGGCACGGTGTTCCCGTCCGCCATCCCGAATTACAACAAGGGCCCGAGATTTGAACGAAGCCAACGAAACGTCCGCACCGCAACAAGAGTGACAAAAGCGCGCGATGGGGTAGATGTGCAACGTGCACAGGTGGCAATCAAGCTAATCAAGCTAAAAATACAGACACACAGCGCCAGCGGAGAGACCAATGAGGGGCGTCCGTGAGCGTTAGTGCAGCCACCTCTTGGCTCCGATTCCCTACCAATGTTGAAATCCCACATGCTACAATGTAGCATGACCCGTAGTTGAGGGCTCTGGTTCCCCTGTTTCATCCCCCCATTGTGTAGTGCCTCCACTTTGTATTTCTCTCCGTCTGCAGTTTTATACAAAGTGGCAATAATTCTTGCTAAAAATCCACAGCAAAAGTTTCAAAACGATGAAGAAGAAATGTTTAGACAACCACTGAAAAAGAAGCATAAAAATGGTTTCTTGCTTCGGATTCATGCATTCTACATTGTAGCATGTGGGATTTCAAAATTGGTAGGGAATCTGAAACCCTCCGAGACCCCCGTGACTTTAAGCATTGATCATAATGCGCTGGATTTGTCGGCTCAGCGTAGTGGTGGTTCTTCGCGACCATCTGCGGGCCTTCATTGGCTGCGTTTCTTAGGAGGCGCTTCTCCATCGGCTATTTCTATGAATAATGCTTCAGCGCTAGAGTCGTCCAACGTTCTCCTCGCAAAAGCATGGTCTTCAACACCTGTAAGCAATTAGACCCGATTCGTACCACACATGCCCAACAAAAGGTGCACAGTGGGCAGAAAACGACAATTTGACAATTTCGGCGTTAAGGCACCATGTCCTCGTTTGTAGTTGCACAGCTCTGAATGTCCATCACAGCGCTTTGTCTTTGACAAGAAAAATTGGTGTGCCATTTCTACGTTAGCTTATTGACACATTCTCAACATTAAGGGGAGATGCGCGTCGAAAAAGCGAGTTTTCCGAGTAATTTTTCAGTTTTGAGTTTTTGCCTGTAAAATTATCTTTGGGCATTCAGCTACAACTCCCGAAAAGATCAAGGCAAAATTCGATCGCGAAATTAGTAAAAAGTCTATTTTATTCAACCACGGTGGCTCGAGAAAGTGCTGCTTTTCGCGCAAATCATCTACTTTCGAACGCCTGCATCTCGAAAACGGCGCGTTGCCCGCCATTGCCATTTGCTGGGAGAGGTTGAGTAAGCCTTTTTCTCGTAGACAGCGCCTCCTGCAGTTTCGTATCTGGCTGAAAATAATAAGAAAAACACGTTTTTCGCGCACGCTTCAAGCGTCGCTACTGGTCACGTGGGGCTCTAGCGAAGCCGCCATTGGCCCGGACTGATGCGATGCTGTGGCGAAGCCTACCTCCTGGCCTTTCCTGCTCTTGCTTTGTACACGGCTAGTCCGGCGTTTCAATCGATCTCTGCGGCCTTTTAGCATTTGTTCATTCGCGATGAACGACTCGCAAAAGCGCGATTTCCGAGTTCGAAAGGCTCGTACGAACAAACCGTACCGAGGACGCCGTCGCAAACTTCACCGGAAAACGGCAACGAAAAGAAGTCACCCGACGCCAGCTAGCCCTAGCCAGGCGAACGGGCACTCGGACGAGATCGACGCCGCGGTGGAATTTGTGAGCGCCTCGGAGGTGAAGATTGGACTCTTCAAAGAAGATAAAGCAGCGTGCGGTCGACATTCTGCGAGTGCTGCGATATGCGAAATAGGCGCGCTTACGGCGCTGGTAATCGGCGCTGCTTGCCCTACGTGCCGTGCCTGTACCCTTGCGGTACGCGAACCGGCGGAAAAGCGAAAGGGGCTTTCAGCGTTTCTTGAGCTGCACTGTGAAAATAGTGAGTGCCCAGCATCGGTTCTTTCTGCTGCGCACACCTCGAGCCGCGTTGTGCCCAGTGAATCTGCGGATGGTGCCAGCGGAAATCGGGACTATGTGAGTGGGAGCTCTCGTGACAGCTTCGCCGTGAATGTGAAACTGGTGGTGGCTGCGCGCGCGATTGGCATCGGGCATGAACAGTTATCGCGATTTTGTGCTATTCTTGGCCTGCCAAACCCATTGCACCACAAGAACTTTACTGCGATCGGCAAGAAAGTTCATCTTGCGGCCATGAAAGCCGTGGCAGAAAACATGGAGAAGGCGAGGGCTTTCACGAGAGAGATGGTGGATGACTCAGATATTGCCGTCATGTTTGATGGCACATGGCAAAAACGGGGTCACAAGAGCCATAATGGAGTTGGCACCGCTGTGTCAGTCGACAGTGGTTTGTGCCTCGATTTTGAGGTCCTGTCGAACTTCTGCCTTGCTTGCAGTCGGCACCAAGACCTTGGAAGTGAGGAGGAGGAAATCTGGAAGGTTTCCATGGCCCTGTTTGTGAGAAGAACACTGAATGCTCCTCCCACGCCATGGAAACAGAGGCAGCAGTGCATATAAGCCAGCGGACCTCCTCGCAGAAAACCCCACTGCGCTTTACCAAATTTCTTAGTGATGGGGACAGTAAAGCTTTCAGTGCTGTGTGTCAGGCTAAAGTGTACGGTGAAACCTCCATCGTGAAGGAGGATTGCACAAACCATGTGGCCAAGCGCCTAGGCACTGCTCTTAGGAAGTTGGCGACACCTCTTCCACGCGGTGAGAAGTTGAAAGATACACAGATACAAAAGTTGCAGAACTACTACAGGATAGCAATCACAAGCAACCGGGGTAATGTACAAAAAATGTATCGTGCCATTTGGGCATCATATTTTCACTCATGTTCGACTAATAACGCTGGTAGCCACAAGTTCTGCCCGGAAGGAGTGGAATCATGGTGCAAGCACCGACGGGCCGAAGCGCTGGAACAGCCTGCACCGGACCACACCCCGCTTCTGACAAAGGCACAGGGGCTAGCTCTGCTGCCCATATATAAGCGCCTCACTGAGGAAAAGCTGCTCACCCGCTGCTTACAGGGGAAGACCCAAAATGCAGCAGAGTCCCTGAATAGTAAAATCTGGCTGCTCTGCCCAAAAACCAGGTTCGCTTCCAGGACTGCTGTTGAAACAGCAACTGCCATTGCTGTTCTATGGTATAACAGCGGACATACAAGCTTTGAGAAAGTGCTTCAGGAGCTTGGTGTGCTGCCACCAGAAGAGCTTGTTGTCTTAGGTAATTCCCGGGACCAGAGAAGAGTAAAAAAAATGTCACTCCGCCAAACTGCAGAAGCTCGAGCGCATCGCCGTAATATGGTGAAGAGAGCACGCCTCACAGACTCTGTTAGAGAAAATTTTGAGGGGTCAACTTATGGGCCAGGGGAGTTCTGATGAGCATTGCAGTGTTCTCTGCATATTTCTCTATTTTCTGATGAAGTTTCATGTGCTTTTGTGAAGTTTATGAAAAATACAGATGTTTGAAACTTTCAAATGCAGTTTTCTCCATTTGCAGTTTTCAGCATTTTCTATGTTTCGTGCAACAAATTTCAAGTACTTCCAATAGTCAGATTTGGATGAAATTTTGCACACAGCCTCTTCAAAGTGTATAGAATGTTATTATCTATCTGGTTATAAAATATCTGTTCAACATTTTTTTAAAAAAAATCAGAATGTTGACTCATGGTGCCCAAAATATACACTTTGGTGTTTCTGAATTTTTTTTACAATTATGGGCTAAAATGAATAAATTTGAAGTAGATTTGAACATACTACATTACTAAAGCAACACAATGAGCTATTGCAAGCTGCTCAGAACATAAATTTAATTATCAAAAAAGTGTGCACAAAAGACCCTATATTATGCTTGTGTGAACCCATTTACATAAAAACTAAAAAATGTATGCTGAAACTAAATACATATTTGGAATCAGCATTAAAAACTCTATCAGTGGCCAAAGTTTCATAACCTTGGGTTCATTATTTAAAAAAAAGTGTTTTCGAGGAGCATCTCCCCTTAAATTGCATCATTCATGACCATTTCAAAAGAAATTATGCAAAAATAAAAGCTTTCAGTCGTCCGGCAAGGAACGTCTTGACGCCCATCTTTTCTTAATTTTTACAAACACACTTCGCTGTAGCTGCAAGAGATGGAGCCACAAACTTGACGGGGAAGGTCCATATGGTAAGAGCGCAGTATTCAAAGGTGGAAATTCGCCTTGTATGAGAAAATTTCACCACTCTTAGGTCGTGGACGCAGTGCCTGAAGGGTTACTGTGGCCTAGACTGTACATCAAAGTGCAACAAAAATAATGCCACGTGCTTATACGGCCCCTGTCTGCGCAGATCCTCAGTGTGCACACTTCCCCACACTGCTCAATGAAAGGCAGCTGCACACACATGTGGAGACCAGAACGGCGCTCTCAAATGTGATCCCCTCTCCCCGACTCACTTGCAGGGCACACTGGGGTGGTGGAAAGGGCACCGGTCACCATTCTTGCAGGCCGGCCAATAGCGGCACTTCTCAAGAAGGCGGGGAGCAGTGCCGCCATCAACCGCCATGGCCTCTTCTTCCTCAACCATGCCTACCTCCATGAGCTCTGCATCACCAACCACAAGGGAAAAGAAAAAACAAGATGGTCATCACCACCACCGCCAGCCTGAATGTGCCCACTGCAGGACAAACACGTGTTCAATACCCCTCCAATTAAGAGATTCCTGTGCCAGCTGTGGCCACCTTATCCCTGCAAACTTCTTAAACCTCGTCTGCCCACCTGTCTTTCTGCCGCCTCCTCCTAACGCCTCCCTTCCCTTGGAATCCACTCCATCACCCTTTTAAGGACCAGCGGTTACCTTGGCTTCGCATTGCATGCCCTGCCCAAGCACATTTATTCCTCTTGATTTCGTCCAGTGTGTCATTAACCCACGTTTGTCGCCTGACCGACTCCACCCTCTTTCTGTTTCTTAACGTTACACCAATAATTTTCCTTTCCATAACTCACTGTGCTGTCCTTAGTCACATTCCAACAGGATCACAGCCCAGCAAAAAAGACCCATGTGAAGCCAAACCCTGCGGACAATCAACAAATGGCAGATGCTCACTAAACACTTGGCACCAACAAAGAGCCCTTCTCACTATGTACCACCTATACCGCCTTTTATTGGCTCATTTATCATCTTTTTTTATGCATACGACAATGTGCTGGCTGCTAACAATAGCAGCAAAGCACTTTAAGCCAAAATTAATGTACATTTTTTTCTCAGGCTTAATTCTTATTCCAGTCTATGTACAGGCCCCTCAAAGCATACATAGTAAACTGTGGGGTTTAATGTCTCGAAGTGACAAAATGGCTATGGGGACGCCATAGTGAAGGGCTCAGAGATAAATTTAGACCACCTGGGGTTCTTTAACAAGCACAGACATCGCACACAGCATCAAAGGCATTTTTGCATTTCGCCTCGACATGCAGCTGCCGTGGCTCGGATTTGATCCTGCAACCTTACTTCAGATCAGTAGCTGAACGCCAAAGCCACTGAGTGACTGCACATAACGTTTCTGGCATTTTGCCAGTCCTGTGCACTAGTTAGGCCTCTCTTTGGTCAATGCTATTATGAATGCATTTAAAGCCCTTCATTTAGAAAACTGACCAACGGCAGCCTTTGCATTTTTTTTTCATTCACACAACAAGTTGTACGGTGCTAAGTAATCCATTGCCTGTGACCAGGAATGCCCCCACACCTCTCTATCTCTCTCCAGCCACACAGTTAGCAGCGCCTTTTGCCTAACCAAAGTGCACCACCATGTGCACGCTGGGCACACTCACCGGCGTCAACGACCTGTGGCGGTGGCATGCGGAGGCGGCTCTTGACCGATGGCCTCTGCGGCACCAGCTGCTGCTCCACCCCATCCTCCTCCTCCTCCTCAGGCAGCTCGTCCAGGTCGGTGGTGGTGGCGAGCACTTCGCGGTGGCCACCACCCTGGAAGCTCGCCGGGTCCACTCCATCCAGGGTGACCACGAACCGGGGCCACTGCTGGGGCTGGGGGGAGGCCGAGGCAGCAGCAGCATCACCCGACGCACCGAACCGGTGGGCGCTGCAAGGGAAACAACAATGATTACGTCCTCGAAGCAGCACCAGTGAGCACCATTAGTGCGACCTAGGAGTACAATGACATACACAACACACCTCTGCGCCCCCTCAACTGAAGATAGCGCCGTCTTATAAACAGAGCTTTTAAGCACAGCTAGAAGTTGGACTTGTGGGTTCATTACGTATAGAACTGGCGCAATTTCACGATCAGCAAAACAGCAGCAATTTTGATGGCACACTTCCTGTCACTTTGCCAGCACAGGAGACTGGATACCTCAGTGGCCTTTCACCATGGCTTTTCAGTTTGTTTGTTTTTGTTGCTCGTGCCCACCATAATCTCCACGCATCTTCGTGCTTTGAATACACAGTATTTACTGCACCTCTCGCAATAAACCATCAGCTTTCGTACTATAGCACTCGTTTTGTCATCAGTTCTTCACTCCATTTTTTTCACTACAGTTAACACAAGGCATGCGATGCGTCGGCAAGATAACTGCTGGTCCTTAAGGGTAACAGAGTGGATTCCAAGAGAAGGCAAGCAGAGCAGGGGACGGCAAAAAGTTAGGAGGGCGGATGAGATTAAGAAGTTTGCGGGGATATGGTGGCCACAGCTGGCAAAGGACAGGCTTAATTGAAGAGACATGGGAGAGGCCTTTGCCCTGCAGTGGGTGTAGTCAGGCTGATGACTATGAAGTCGAACATCAAGCAACCAAAAGAAATGTTCAAATTATCTGAAAGTTTGTATTATCCCCGAAAAAACTGTCAGGAACTGCTTGCAACATGATAAATTCATTTGGTGAGAGAATGGGCACCGGTTGCCCAATTTCGAGATGAAAACAGCACGACAGTGACTATTTTTTATGTTCCCATTAATGGTTTATTGCGTGCATACTGTCAGGAACACCGAAGCAGAACTGCTCCAAAATCATAAAGGCCTCCCCAGCCGCCTTCATGGTGCGACACAGTGGAGCTCCACAGCTATCACGTCACACCCCTCACAAGCAGCACCGTCGCACGTGAGGAGACTTCATCGCACGAACTGGGACAGCGTGGGCCAAGCGTGCAATTTCAGTGCACTTGAAAAATTAAACCACGCTGGCACCGAGGCAGGAAGGAAAAAAAAGGGGGAGGGGAACACCGGGTGCGCCAAGCAGCATCTGACACGTCAGTTGGCTGGCTGATCTCGAGCCACTGTTGCTGCAGGGTGACACGAAGCTCAGAAAACTGAAACTGAATCTAAGCGGCCAGACTGTTCTCGCAGACAGGGCTGTCCATTGGTCATTACACCTGCCATTGCATGCCGTTGTTAACAGATGCACGGTCCGCAAGCAACTCTACAGCATGGAATGTAGGTTTTGAGTACGGCTATTTTGGCAACGTCTTGCCGTGCCAGTCATACACGGACACGGCCTTCCTCCTCTGGAAGCCCATTCGAATTAACCGGTGCAGAATCCGTAAGGTCCACATTAATGAGCGTACGACGCCACGGATTTAGGTACATGGGTGTTGGCCATGACCGAGCCAGCAGTTCAAATTATCCGGATTTCCAAATTAACAGGAGTCGAATTAACGAGCTTTGCAATTTTATACTCAAGTCTCTAGCATTTATGTGTCTCTACTAATGCCCTCAATAAAATTCTTGCTCTCCTCCACAGAACCATGGAATGAGCTGCCAGAGCTCACAGCAACTGAGCATGATGCAATAAACCTGGAGAATGTACACACAAATCAACTTTATCATTAGTCTCCCTACTTACCCAAATGTAACGCAACCACCACTGTAACACAAGCGTCAGCCTTGCGTGCACGTAAAGGAAAAAAAAAATGAAGAACACGAATTTAATGCAAGGAATAAATACACATCATGCTGCTCTACAAAAAAGTTGATAATTTGAAATTTCGAGCAATTACATACCCTAAGTAAAAAAATTAATATGGATTAGCCCAGCTAATACAGCGACCACTTGCGCTCCGCGTGACGTCACTTGGCATGCGCAGCTGTGGCAAATCTGTAGTGTGGCTCACATGAAGCTCGGTGTTGACGAGCCTAGTGAAGCTTTTCGCTTCAAAATCCATTCAGTACCTCAACTGTTCCTGCTCCTTTGCGAGTTTAGTACTACGCACTGCTGTTGGTTAATTTTCAAAAGGGTCAAAGCAGGAGTACCATGTGTGGTACGTGGGTGGCACCCGTGAAACGTGGTACCATGGAGCAAGCCCTACTCACATTCCTGCCAAGTCGTCGGGCCCGCTCTGGCGCTTGGGCGTCGAGGTGGGCGTGGCGTCCCTCTCCACCGAGTGCACCTCTTCCCGTGCCACCTCCAGCTCCAGCAGGTCTGCAAGAGCAGGTGGAGAGCCATCATTGCGGGGCCTTTTGTCCACACTTGGAGTCCAGCCATGATTGGCAAACCTCTCAAGAGTGCAGCAATAAGTCAAACCTTGTACCAACGCAACCAGTGTGGCACACTCACCTGAGTCCTCCTCCTGCTCTATGCTGTGGCCCTCACCGTCGGTCACTGTGGGAAAAAATGCCAGAAAGAGTTTTGACTGGCTGCAGAATGGTGCCAAAGTGCAGCACATAAGAACAGTGAGCTGACTGTCCACAGTTGAGATGTTATGGCTCTGGAGAACTGCATGTGCGCACAGAGAATGTGAAGCCCCCCCCCCCCCCCCCACCATCTCCTGTCAGTCATAGGTAATTCTCAAATTGAAGCCTGCCATCTTAAAATGGCAGGGCAGAGGAAAACAATGCCTACCACAGAAACAGCACACAACTTGAAGATACCAAAAAGCTTTCGTCAGATGTGCAGGCTTGGGGTAAGGGAGTGGATTCCAAGGGCAGGCAAATGCAGCAAGTAGATGAAATTAAGCTGGTTTTGTGGGAATAAAGTAGCAGCTGCTGGCACTGGACGAGGTTCACTGGAGAGTCATGGGAAAAGCCTTTATCCTACAGTAGACTAAAGTAGACCGATGATGACGACTACACACCTTAATACTGTCCAGCTGCACTCACACTAAGCCAGAGCTAGGAAATGGGGCACCATACTTCTCACCCGCTTTATAGAGCACAGCTCTTGGGCGCCGCCCGTCTTCGGGCTGAGTCGCATGCCTCGCCGTCGGTGTAACCGAGCGCAGAGCTCAAGGAAGAATGTGAAGGAGGAGGGTACGACAGTAGCAGGAAAGATGACGTCAGCAGTAAGGTATATGGCGAGCACGTTGCAAGGAGTGCCACCTGTGGCCACCGCTGGATCAGAGATGGCGCCGGAGTAGCGCATGCCACCTTCATTCGTGCGAGGCACAGTGGCAGAGGACAGCTGTAGTTGCTACCCAAGCCAAAACACAGAGCCACTTCCGTTTGGCACTGCGTGTTCCATATGCGGTCACCTATGGTTCAAATACCTCAGCAGCTGAGCTCGAAAATCGCATTACCAAGAAATGCTATTGTTGGCCAATGTTTTGGCAAGAGAACCGAAGCTACACAGCTGAAACATGCCGTCCTGATCTACATAGTGGAATATAGTCCGTGGTTGCAGGTAATCGTTATTTCAGTTATTTTTTTTTTTGCGTTTTGTCTTCCTTTACTTCTTTCAAATTTTGTACGCCTCTCTCCACTAGTCTGTCTATCCCCAATTTTCCCTTCCCCACACAAAGTAGCATGTAAGGAAATTTTACATGAAGGCTAAAATCTCTGCTCTCATTAAAAGGTTTCTATTTCTTTCTCTCTGTTAATTACTTCTAGGCGTGTGCAAATAGTGACTTCTTGGTCAGAAACGAATTCGGAGTGTATATTAATTTTCAAATATTTTCGAAGTGAGTATTTTGAATACTTCTGGCACACAAAAAAGGTTTAACGGTACAATACAAATTTTCAAAATCATGTACTTCTTGAACACAAAAGGCCATCACAAGCAAAAATACTAAGTGCACTGAAGCTTTGCCACTTACTGAAGCTGTGCCGACTTCCTGCAAAAATGGCCATCGGAAAATGGGGGAACCAAACTACATGCGGTGTCGACGTATCTGTGGGGTGCAAGACCTACCGTAAAAACCGGACTATAGGTAGGACCGGAATATTGGTCGACCCCCTAACTAACCAGTTCTAAAAATGAAAAAAAAATATTTTTTAATGGAAAAAGTACCGAAAGACACCCTTACTTTGAAACAAATGCGACTCAACAGGTTGCACAATGGTGAGAGTATTTATTTTCATTTAAATGCTGCTCGTATGTACACCCGGCCCATTTTGTAACAGTACTGCGTGCCCATCGACCCCCATGTTTGTTTCTGGCACACAGAAGTACGGCGCCGTAGAGCAATGCCCTTCCTCTTCATGAATCACCGCACCCAGGATGGTGAGCCCTTGAATTGCGCCCTCGTGAGTCTAGAGACAAGCGCGATCTCTACCACATTCATGCAGATGCATTCGGCAGTCACAGGCAGCGATCTTGCACGCAGCACAACCTTTCCTTCCAATTCTGGATACGCTGCGGTCCGTGCACTAAATGATGTTTTCTTCTGGTTGCTGCAAGTTGTGATACGCAGCTTCTGCCTCCACCAGTACTGAATGCTCTTTTCGGATACTCCAAATTCGCACCTTGCCACCAGGTTGCTGCGAGCTTCCACGTACTCAACCGCGTTTTTCTTGAAGGCGACAGTGAATTGCCGTCGGCTTCCACTAATTTTGAAACAAAATGGGAAAAAGCAGCCTTTTAACAAAATAGCTTTGCAATGACGAAAACGTAAAATGGCGGTGCGACAACGTCGCCGCGCCACTCCTGATGGCAATGGTGATGGAGGCTGTTGGCTTCAGCCACCCATTGTTGTAAGACTTCCATAGTTTTTCCGCCAATGACCAGTACATACGACGGGGGTCGACTATTCACAGTGGTTTTTTTAAAAAAAAGTTCGACCTATATTCCGGTTTTTACGATATACGCGGGGCCTCCAACTGCTGGTTCTAATTGCGACTGCAGCTGTTGCTTTTATGTGGTGACTCCACGACATCTGCTAGGCGCACGCACAACATGCCGAGCGCCACCCCATGTCAGGTGCTGGAAGGGGGCTAGTTCCTCTTTGTGCTCGCACCGTTGCGCCTGTTTCGAGAATTTCATGCGGAGCAGAGCAGCTGCAGTCAGTTCAGATTCATTCCATGGGGAACCACTACGGATGCCACATGGCGCCAGCTAATCGTTTGCACACTGGCAGGCAGCGTGCGGAAGCATGCCACGCTATGCTAAATCTCTCTCTACTGATGCACGTGCGCATCGCAAGTAACGCGGCCGCAGACATGCGGCGGATACAGATCTGGGCGTAGCACTTCCATGTGCTCACATCTGTTTGCCGGGAACATGCACAGACCGGCTCAGACATACATAAGGGAGCGCAGGCATGCAACTCAGTGTCGGCGCTTTGGTTGCACATACGCCATGGTGCCACACTGGAGGAAGTAGGCTGAACCAAAACCCCCCTCAGCAACCGTTCTAGAAACGCTACTAGCCTCAGACTAATGCTTTGAGATTTTGAATACCAAACATTTGAATAGAATTGAATAACGAATACTTTATTATTCGACCGAATATTTGAAATTATCGAAGATTCACACATGCCTCTTGGTTTCCTTTAAAACAAACTGTACAGATAACACATTGTTTAAGGCATATTTATACCATAACTCTACAATTTCAACATTAGAGAGTCACAGCAAAAACGCCTTCCCGGATTACAAATTTTTTAGGCACATCCAGCTCTGTGAAGCTTCCACAGATGACGCCAGCCACACTATCGACGAAGCGAAGCAACCACTCAGCGAGCAACTTGCCTCCAACGTCACAGATTGACACGGCTGCAGGCGCTCCGCTACGGCAGCTTTCGCTTCACCGCTGAAAAATGTTGGCGCAGAGTATGGCGCCTTGCAAAGCTGCCCTTCAACCGAGCGTGCTACAACTGCCGGTGCAACGCTTGACCACTCTTGAAGCAAAGTGGGGGAAAAAAAATGACTCTGCTGAACACCCCCCATCCCCAACCAGGAGACAAACTGGATCTGTGCATGCCAGTAACAGTTCGAGCAGACACTTCCAGTTAACGTAGCTTCACAAGGTGAGGCCACAAGTGCAGCAGGAGCTCCTGAGCACATCTCAACAATGTAATGGCACACCAGCTATGTTGATACAGTCACCGACCAATTTTTCGGACTTGATTGGACACAGAAAATGGTCCGAACACTCAAACAGCCCGAAAAATCCGTGAAATTAAATAAAAAAAAAACGCCTTTAAAAACCTCAAACTTCGCCGCTCCCCACATTCTGCTTGCAAGCGATAATATTACTTTATCTGAGCCACAGTCATGCTTTCGTCATGTCTGCACCACCTCACATCAAGACAGAGTTCACTTTACGCCACGATACCAGACAGTGCAATGCGGCTGCAGGTCATACTGCGAACGGATGCAGCTGCTGCCCCGTTTTTAACGCAATCGCGCACTTTGTAGGCCATCTCGATGGCAATGATGGGCATGCCATTATTTAAAGTGGCGGCCACGAGGAACAAATAGCCAAGCCTATCCAAGCCAGCTCGCCCGATTGACTCCATTTTAAATCAAAATGGTGCCTTTCACAGCGGCAGAGAACCGGTTGGTTCAGTCAGCGATGCCCGTTCACTTCCATAATCAGGCAAAAAAACAAATTTTTGGTTGAAAAACCATCTCGGCAGTATTGCTGGCAACTATTTTAGTCCGAAAAATCAAACTTGTGGACTCCACAGAGTCTGAAATATCGGCTGCGAATGTACATGTTCCTGTGAGGTGCATGATGGTTTCTCAGCAAGATCCGAAATATCATGCAAAGTCTGAATTATTGAAGTACGAAAAATCGCTCGGGTACTGTCTCAAAATCTGTGGGGTTTTTAGCCTAAAGAAAGGCTAAAATTCTGGGGTCACCTGAATCATGAGCTAAGTAGAAGGAAAGAACAGCAAACATATAGCCCTGGTGGACAAAAACTTCCTTTTTGCTACTTCATTTCCGCTTCAGGCCCCTCTGCAAGCCTACCCCGTTTACAGGAGTCTACTTGGACAAAACAATGACCCTCCCCATACAGATCGGTATTAGGACTGGGGCTTGTTAGCAGCGTACACCGTGGACACCTTGATGTTTCAGATTTCCACTGGAAAAGCAGCGCGAAAAACAGCACGAAGACGGTACTACAAACAAGAGTGTGTACTGGCGCCTTCACATCCTGGCACTTGAAACCCCCAGTTAGCTACCAACTGTGCAGGTGTGCAGAGAAATAAACGCAGTATGGGAGCTGTGGCCAGACGGCATCCTAGTGCTGTCTAGTTGTCTAGGAAGAAACGTAACAATCAGTGCCGACACAATTAACTATTTTGTTTTTCGACCCAAATTTGTATGCAAACTAGTCATTTACAAAAAACCTTTTGATGTTTCTAACGTATGCTGAGGAAAAAAACATGCTCGCACAGGTGTACTTGCGCTCAAAGGAAAGTCATCCTCTTCATTTCAACACTATTTAAAAGTAAAGTCAGTTTAATTTAAAAGTCCAGTTAGTTTGTTTCAAGTCCTGCTCAACTGCAGTTTTCTGCAACTCAAAAATTGACCCAGCAAATTCTGCTCGACTGTTCAGTCAATAAGCAATCACTGGGAAGGCTTTTCGAACACAGGCTTCACGATGTACTGGGAGACTAGAGGTGTAGGGGCACGGCCAGTGGCCGAATACATGCTTGAAATTAAGTGTTTTACGCTCTCTCCCTCTCAAAGCTGCAGGGCAGTTGCATGGAAGGCCTCCAGAAGAGCACGGCCGAAAGCACAGGCCGTGTACTGCGACACAGCTCAACTGCGTCAGGTGAACAACACAGACTCGCCTGTCTCTGCCGTGGCTGCTGCGTTCTCCCTGCTGGCCCTGGCGCCATCCACCCTGACCTCGGGCACAATGGCGCCCACGATGCGCGACGCCCTCGTTGGTCCTGCACGGCCAGACGGACAAGAGCAGAGAACTCATATAAACTGGAGAATTTGTGTTGACATTAACTGCACCGCTGTCTGCAGTCTACAAAGCGGATAGTCAATGCAGCTACATTCTTAAATTTGACGCAGAGGCACATACCACCCGAAAAAAGGAGGCGAAAGAAATACACAGCAGAAGCACCTGTGCTACACCTTTTTCCGCCTGCTTAGCATGGCAAGTGTTTCTGTGCTGTAAACAACGACGTTCTTTGCATCATCCAAAATGCATCATCAGCCATAAAATTCGCCCATTGGTAGGATCACAGTGGCATCACCAGACCGGAAGTAACGTGGTAGTGAGTGGGTTATGCCTTTACCAGAAGCGATGTCACTTCCAGTAAAGGCATCAAGCACTGCTAATGCTAGAGCAATGCCTACATATAATGGAATTAGGTGTCCCCTGTGAACTTCTTTGCCAACTCGCCCCGTTTGTTCTCATCAAGTCTACAAGCAGCTCTACAATGATGGAGCCACTTAGCAAGTAGGCTGTGACAAACGCGGGGCTACAGATTCAGCCTTTGCAAGGAGATTGGAGCTGAAACACAGGGCAGCTGGTGGGGTTCCCACCATGCACAGTTCTGACGCAGTCTCACAGCCCCTGGCAATGCAGGGCAGCAGAGGCGCCGCGAGATGTATCCAAGACACTTTGAAAAAAAAAAAAAAAAAACTTTTGCCAGGCATCACCAGGCACAAAACCTCACTATTTTTTTTTCCGCCAACCCCCCCCCCGCCCCTCCCCCCCCCCCCCTAGAACTGTGTTCTGAAAAAGACAAAAAAGATGTCGGCTGAATATTGAAAAATTAAAAATCAAACAGCCCAACCCCTACCTATAAGCAGCACTGTCCACAGAACATGACAAATGATGCAGTATGTCAAAAACAATAACTGCCATATCATCCTAATTTGTGCCATGCCTTGCAGTGCTTGCCAATGTGGGCAAGCAATTTGGCACAGGACCTGCTCTCTTCAATTCCTGCCACAGTGTGCAAGCAGCAACAGTTATGAAGCACAAAATTCGTGACGACCCTGTCGAAAGAAATGCCACAGTACTTAAGCCCTTAATGGACATTTTTCAACAAAAATGGTACCAAAATGGTTATTAGGTACACGTGCTGCCAGCATTCAGCTAACAAAAAAAAATGCTTTAGACAAGCCCTACCCACCTTAAGCCTCACACACAGTGCCAGAAAATATGCGACAAGCTGGAGTCTTTCAAAAGCCAGAAACGACAGTTTGCTTATGACGAGCCTGTCGCGCCCAAGTCCATACGGGGACTTAAGCACCTGGACTACAAAGTTGCTATCATGTCCCAAGACCCAGTGGTCTGCAGTATTTGACCGAAAGGCCAAATGAGAAATGCTTCTTGGAAGAAAAATTGGAGGGGACACTTAAGCTCTGCCTTAGGAGTATGACATGATATTGTCAATGAGTTAATGTACACATGTGCAGAATTGGTCACTCTCTCCTTTACATTCATAGATTCCTGGTTGTCCTCATACCACTCTCGGTGCAGTGGTGCGGTCTAGCGACGCGCCACTGCCTAGGAATGGCAGGTGCTTCCACCGGTCGGGCTTGTGCGACCCAGGTTGCTCTTCTCGAGCAACTGCTCACGAACAACCATTAATTTAAGGGGGGACGCAGGCCTTGGAATGGCCAGAAATGAACAAAAAAACGGTTCTGAGAAAAACGCATTTTCAAAACGTTTGTATGTTCAAACACCTGCCCTCAAGATAGTAACGCTGGATTCGAATGGGAAATACGGTGAAATCGACTTTCGAAACATCACGGCAGCCATGAAATTCTCCGAAACGGGCCAAATTTGTGCGAACTTCCCGCACGTGCCGCGGGCAAAGCATCTGGCCCATCGGCGCCATCTTGGGCTCGTTTTGAAGCTTGTTTCTTTGTGCGCATTTTGCTGTATTTCAAAATGGTGTCGGTCAATGAGAACGATTGCAGTAGCCGGTTTTCCAAAGGCCTTTTCTTGGCCGCTAATTGGCTGGAGAGTGCGCGCGCAAGGTGAGTCTCTCGTTTGAGGCCTACCATTGGCCGACGCGACCCGTGCCATTTTGTTTTTGTGCCGTCGTGGTTCCCGCTTCACACGCTTGGCCACGTCTGCTTTTAGCGAAGTTTCTCGAGATCCTTTTTGCAGTTTCTTCTTTCCTGCGTCCCGTACTTTGTCAGTACAATGTAACTGATGCCGTGAGACGTTTGTTTGAAGAAGACGACGCGTAGTACGTATGGGAGAAAGTGTCGCCCGCCCAACGCGAAGCGCGGTTCGACTTCGCAACGTTCGATCATGCCAGATGAAGAATGTTCGCAGCCGCAGCGTCGCCTGCCCCATCGCATGCCCACCGTTCGACCGTGCCATGCCGGATGAGGACTGTTCGAAGTTGCAGCGAGCGTCGCCTACCTCGCCGCCTGCTTCGTTGCCTGTGCGATGTTCGACCGTGCCAGATCAAAATTGTTCGGAGCCTCGGCTAGCGTCGCCCGCCCCGACGCCTCATCAACTTGCTCCAGATCCAGGCCCGGTCCCAGCACGTTTTGTCGACACGACACCAATTTTTACACAGCGAGTAGATTGCCGCACGTACAGAACATGCAGACATGATCAAGCGCGGCATGGATGCAAAGCCAGCAACGCAGCCTCGGCTACACTGCAGGCTGCAAACTCCTTTGTCTCAGCTTTCAAAAGGACCAGAGAAGGTTGAAAAAGTCAGCCTTTTAGAGCAAAATAATGCAAACAAAAAAAACTCTAGGCGGCACTGTGGAGACAGGTCTCCAGACCACAACCCTGGGCAGCTATAGATCACCAGCATGAACCACGCCAGAGTACAGCCCGAGACAGGTGCAAATCACCGTCATCATAGACAGGAACAGTGTAGTTACTGAGCTTTTGCAGTCCTCATGCAATAACTGGCAAGACATTAAGAAAGTATTGCCACTGCCTTGGCCAGATTTCAAGTTCACAAATTTTGCTGAATTCCTAATGGCATATACCATCTTGACCTTGGGTTGGCATGATATCTTCAGTTTTAGTTGACATATTTAGAATCCGAAGACAGTTTTCGAAATGGGAAGAACATGTCATTTTTGGTGGTAAATATAAGTGAAGCTACCAACCGTTCATCTTATAACAAATTGTTACGACCAATTCAAAGGAGAACCTCCGGAGAAGACATGTAAAACTGAGGTGGTTCCCAAGTGGTCCGAGCGCGCGTTTTCGGCAACTTCATTTTGTCTCACAAAAATAACCTTAGTACCATTTCCTTCGGAGAGAAATAAGGTACCCGATGACATTATTACTTTTTTTGTTTAGGCCATGCATAAATAGCAATTTGCAATTAGCTTGACAAGTTGCAGAGCCAAATACTGCAACCTTTTACTCTTGACATAATGTATCAGGATGACATGCCTTTAGGGAAAAACGAAGAATGTCATCAGGTATGAGAACTCTCTGGCTGTCAATTCATGCAATTAAAAGCAACAAAATGCACTGAGAAAGTTCATTAAAACTGCGTAAGAAATTACCTACTTATGCGCTAGACATTGTAAGATAACTTTCGATCTAAGACCACCAGCTCTATTATGATTACATTTTTTGGAATCAGAAGAGAAAAACGCATCTGTGTAAAAAATTTAATGAGGTTCTAGCCATAAATAAAAATGTTAGTTTTAAGACCCTCGTCCACCCGTAACTGCCCCCTGCCATGGTGGCCAGCTTGCTCACAATCCACAGGGATGATTGTGATGGCGTCACAAGGTTATGCAACCTAGGCGGCCCACCCAGGTTGCTTCTCTGGGGATGTTATGGGGATTTTTTGCTCACGATCAACAACGCCGGCGACGACGCTGGATTTTCTAACCCGCAGATGCAGTGCCCTGACAACAATGCTTTGCTTCAAAACACAACACTTGCTGTTGGGCGAGTTGGCTTGTTTCCATGTTTGCAGGACAGAGCGCAAGAGTGAACAAAACACAAGAACAAGGAGGACATCGTCATCCTCGTCCTGCTGTCCTCCTCGTTCTTGTGGTCCATTCATTCTTGTGCTGTGTCCTGCAAAGGAGGCCTCAATCAAAGGTAAACTGAGGCATACAATTGCAAAAAAAGAAGTTCAACAATTTACCAAGCAACCCTTGGATTCCGGAATGTAACCAGGATGCCAGAAAGGCTAAAGCAAGAAAGAAAAAGTGCTCCAAGAGGCTTCGCTCACCCCGTTGTTCCTTGTCGGTGGACAGCAGGGGCTCTTCTGCGGATGCTGAAAAAGATATAAATAAAAGATGAGAGTGGGCATTGCATGTTTCGCATCACCTCATGTGCAAGCTGCCGCACTGTAAGTCCCCTTCCAGAGAAATTCCTAAACTTCCAAGACACTCATAGAGGCATACAGCATAGCAAGGAATGCTCCATTGCACCCACATAGCTGCACAATATTTGGCAGACATTAAGACAGGCGGACAGGACACAGCACTTTTTCATCTGGACATACAAAAAAATAGCAGAACTATTCTTCCAAGAGCACAGTTGGAAGAAGAACCACTGTATTTAGTCAACAATATTGTCTATTGCCTCTACAACAATACACTTCTTTCAGCGATGGGACAAGCTTACCGCCGCAATCTGGCAGCTCTACACCACATTCAATTCATGCTACTGCAACAGCTGCCATGCTGAGTGTGAACTGACACCAACTTACCTTGCCGCTGTCCCAGCCTCTCCTTGATGGAGACACCAACCGGTCGTTCTGGGTGCAAGTCAGAAGAAACGCACTCAACGGGATGCCCCACAATGCAACACTATTGTGTTACATTCGCAACTATCAAAACAAGCTGCAACTGACCTAATTAAAATTATTACATGGCCTCACCCAGTTTACTGATGGAGGGTAATAACTGCCCTGATCCATACTTTGTGACAGTGAGGTTATCCTTTTGGTCACTCCTCTGCAATTAGTCGCCGCTCCAAGTGATTTAGGCTGTGGGGGATGAGCACACACTGACTGTGGCAGAGACATAGCCATGATCCTTGAATAAGCATGCCTCATGCTCACATCGCACTGGTGGGCCACAGCCCAACAAATGACAGAGCACGACAACACATTCGGCCTGCCTGACGAGGTTTATCGGCGCTACTTCTGCCTCTGGGAAGAGACTGTCCAATGTTTGTGTGATTAAGCATGGTCCCTGTGACAAGGCTGGGATGGTGTGGCAGGGCGCACAGAATTGGAGCAGTAACCAGGCTGGCCATGTCTGTGATTGTGGCTGGCCATTCCCCTGCACACCTCCAGTTGCCTTATTCGCTACTGACATCACAACCAAACAAACGGAAAACAAACAAAACGAAATGTTACAAAATGCGGCACCAGCTGACGAAAACCATCTTGCTGACTCACTGGCAGGGGGTGCGGGGTCCTCCTCGTCAACGCCATCTGACCTCGCGGAGGAGCCCGGCCGGCTGCTCCCTGGTCTGCGCCGCTTGGAGCCCAGCTCGCGGATGGGCGTCGGCTGGTATGGTTCCACCCGGGCCGCTGCAGTTGTGCAATGCAGATGGTTGGAAGCGTGCTTCACCACACATGAACTGTGATCCAAGGAGCTCCCCGAGTGTATGAACAATATTTTCTCAGGCATAGCTACATTTGCGCGATACACCCGTCACACTTCAAAAGCAGCACAAAAAAGTATGCAGCACATGCACAGCACCATCGTCTAAAATCGAGGCAAGCCAGGAGCTTCCCGCCCCCTTCAACACAGTGTTGAGCCAGGAAGCACTGGCTTTCAGGACCCCACTGCTCCAGGTATCCATCAATGCTCCATCTTTCCATGTGTAGTACTGTACCGTACCAGGCCTGTACATACCGGAGGCATATCGGCTACGAGGGCACTCTGTGTGTCGTTAGTTTCCCTGCACCCGATTGACATCACGGAACCTGATCCCGGCTTGCCACCGGATGGCAGAGAAAATGCGGCGCACTTGCTCCTAGCAACCGGCACAGCAACCACAGAGAAAGAAGAAATTTCACGCCTAACCGTGGTCCATACTCTAACTTCGATGCCAGCAAGGGACTGAACCCCGAGATGCGCTCGCCAACCAGCTGAAGCAGTGGTGGCACACACACAGCTGCCTTGCGAAGCACCGCAGGACCACCCTTCAAAGCAGTGACATGCATGTCACAACTGAAACCCGCTCTATTTGGTGACTATTCTTACTGCACGGCCCCTGACACTGCGGATGAAGCTACAGTAATCGAACAGCCACATAACGGCTACTTGGGTGGCACCTGTGTTTGAAAGTATTGTTGACAAAACTTCTCCTTTTTCACTAATGAGTGCAAATATGTTAGCAGACATAAAAGGTACACTAATTTTAACAACATATAATCTGTCTTCTAATTGTGCTGTACATTCAATTTGAAAAACTGACTTATGCAACCAAGCACGATGCAGGCTTGCTACACCAAAAGTGCACAGACAGTGTGACAAGAGCAGGTGCTGTGACTATGTATACCGCTGCATTTCTTGCTGCAGCTGAGTGCCAGTACTGCTTCAGCTGCTTTAGCCAATCTGTGAGCAGCTACAGGAGTTGCTAGGCCACCCAGGGAATCCAAGTAAGAACATGAGCCAAGTTGTTTCCTAATGCACACATACACACGCCATTGTTCTGAGACAGGTTTACGAGAATGCATATCGAAAACGTATCATCTAGAGTACCGTTCAAGAGCTCTCCCAGTGAACGTTAGGTGCCATCCAAGAGTGCTTTCCAGTGCCATCTATGCTGTGTTTCATGCATAGCAGGCAACACTGCCAAAGATAGCGCGCCTGTCTGCGCAGGCTACGACCGCGCCCAAAAAATAGTTCACTACGTAACCAGAGTGAAGACAAGCATATTTTGTTGTGACAAACCTTAAGAGCCCTGCCTGCCACCTCTTACACTTCTTATCTTTTCCCACATTTTCGTCCTGTGACTCATCGAGACTTCCAGAAAAAGAATTACATGTGGTGATACGATACGCTGTTGGTAGTGCTAATCACTCCCATTCAATCCACGTCCAAAAAATAGCTCGCACTCGGTGAAAATTACAGACAGAGGGCCTGAGAACACTGAGCGCCTTACAGCTTTTGCCGTGATTTTGAAACCTACATTGTTTGATGCCGCTCTTTGTTTTCATCCAAACACTCACTGAGTCTTTGGGAAGAAAAAGCATACGTGGCAAAGTATTATGGTTACACGGACGCGCTACTTCCGCAGCCTCCACAGCGGTGCCTGCTATTGAAATGGAGTATAATACCCTTGCATTGAAGGGGAGGGCCTGCACAGCACTGTACACACACACACACTCACTCACAGAGATTTCGGCGTGACATGTTGGAGGAGACGGATTGGTGGGCCGCCTTCATGGCCTTGAGCAGGAGCAGCTTGTTGGCCTGCATGCTCTCCGGAACACTCGACCTGGGTGCCACCAAGGCGGAAGAGAGGGAGTTGATGAGTGGAGTGTCCAGAGTGAAATGTTTGCAAAGCGTAAATTGTTGTCAGTTACGTGATCAAAGAGGTCAGGATGAAAGAAGGGACACTAGACAGGAAAATGGCCCTGCCAAATCTTGCAAGCCTTCACTACTATGGCAGTCAGGCAAAGGAAGTGCACAGAAAATCAAACTGCTCATTTCAGAAAATAAACTTCCGCCCTTGAAAAAAAGAAGAAAAACAAAAAAGCAGCAGCTTGGCAGCAGCGACAGTGGCATATGAATTCGGCAGCCAGCAAGGTCAGAATGGCAGAGTCCACAATATTCGCTTGGTGAAACATTTGGGATAACATGTTCATACTTTAATGAAAAGTCTAGAAAGCACAAAACAGAAAAATCTCTGATGTCTAAAGTCACACACGAGATAACTTGCCCCTACATGGCAAGCAAAATGATAATGTCATGCACTAGTGGCAACAATCAAAACACAGCATTTAAAAATTAACACAACCAAAGGCGGCATGCCCTTAGCCATCAAATAATAATACTATATCAAAGAAGAAATCTTCAAGTGTTGAACCATGCTACCTCATAAAATTACAAAATACTGCTTTCCTAGCCACCTGAAAAACAGTCAACTTCTTGCAGTAAGAAACGAGCTAACACTTTCAGGCATTTGCTTGCTCAAGCAGACAGGACACTGAGTCACCCTTCGGGCAAGAAGTCACATGGCCACAAAGTGGTCACGCTCACCTCCGCTCCGACACCTTGACCACGCTGGCGATGGATCCGACCGAGGGGTTGCTTGGGTCGTACTCCTCGTCGTCTTCCTCAGCCTCGCTCAGAAAGTGTGGCTTGCGGCGCACCATCGCAGCCGCCACTGCCACCACTGACTTCTTGGCAGGGCGTTCCTGCAAGATCCATTGAACCCATTCAACACTATTCATTTCCTCCCCACCAGTGCCTACCATGGAAAAAGGCACGGGCAAAGAAGAAACAGGTGCTCATGTCCATTTTGTCAGTTTCTTTCCCTCTTTGTTGCATTGACTGCGAGTAACCAACCAGCCAAAGAAGCTGTACACAAGAACACATCCGGAGTCAATAGGAATCTAACTGATCTTCAATTGGTTCTAATTATGTCTGTGGAGTACAGGGTTAGTCGGAGGAATATGGCACAAGCCTTTGTCCTGCTGTGGACACAAGTTAAAGGGGCTCTGAAACACCTTCCAAGGAGAGCACATTAACTCACTTAATCACTGCACTGTGTTGCCATGAAAACCAGAGCCAAATAATACTCTTCTACACGCAACAAACGACCCACAATCGACGCGCATCAAAGTTAGCGAGCCCTTCCCGGCGACATTTTCATGCTCGCACCCTCCTCCGTCCCACGCATCTGCGTAGAGAAGGTGAGACGTGGCCATTGGTTAGATTCTTTCAGACGTCAGGCAGCTACCGTGGCCGCGGCCAATAAGCCGCTTAGCTCCAGTGGGTCGGGAAGCTCCGCTCCCAGAAGGGGGGCCGGCGAAGGAGCGCCTACCTTCCAGCGCGCAAAAAGTGACGAGAGGAGAGGGAAAGGCACTAAGACACTGAAATTCAAATTTTAACTACAGATAACTCAGCTTCTACAAAGCGCATTTAAAAAATCCTTGCTGGATACCATTAGTGAAGCAGTGTGCTTCAATATCCCAGGCATGCCGCAACTTTATTACAGCCCCTTCACAGCCCCTTTAAGAGTGGTGGTGATGATGTCTATGAGAGCTAGAAATTATCATTTTTGACTAGGTGCCTCAAAAAACATGGGTTCATCTTCTTCTTGCGTACACTTGCTTCTTGAGTGCACTCGGTGCCTAAATCCATTCGCGCCTGTGCCCCCCCCTTTCTTTCACCCATTTTACTTAGGGACTAACTGTACTGTGACTACCTACATTAGACCGTTTCATTATGCAGCCAGTATTTACTCACTGAAACTTCGGATTATTTTGAAAGGCCATGCAATGGCACGCTTCCTTCTTGCATGCTTGTCACACAGGAGAGGACGAAAGCCTAGCCTCGACGGGCAGGGTTCAGCATCTTTTCAAAGCCACTCGTGTTTTCCAAGGCTACAATGATTACAGTAAAATCTCGTTACTACGAACATCAGATTAACGAAATTTTCAGATTTACGATTTTTTTTAAAATCCCCGCCAAAATGCCTATACTTTCAATGTAAAAAAACTTTCAGTACTACGAATTTCAAATTACCGAATATTTCAGAATAACGTATGTAATTTAATCTCGCATTCGTCGCAAGAGGCTTCGTTATTACGAAGTTCCGTCGAAGTTCCGTACCAAATCCCTGAAGCTGACGCCTGTCATCATCATCCAAAGCATCAGCTATGCGCTGGGGAACTCGTTGCAACGAATACAGCCCCAGCGGCATCGCCATCACGCAAGTGTCGCGTTGAATGAATATAGGCTAGGCGGCGCAAGCTGCCGCCCGATACAAAGGGTAAGGCCATTATCATCCATCCAGCGTGTGGTCACATACTGCACAGTAGTCTTAAGCCTATTCAGCGCAGTGCCACCACGTCGACAGCGAACGTTAGGATCTGCAAAGTTATCGGCGCTGTGATTGTGTTGTGCATTAGCTTTGCTGACAATGAGTTCTCCTGGCCCCCGCGTTAAAAAGAAGCGACGCCAGTTTTCACTTAAAGAAAAAGCGGACATTCTGTCGCAGCTGCTGGAAAAAAGCAAGTGGACTTGTGCAGGGAGCTTGACATTACACCGTCAACAATGGCAACGATGCTCAAAGATCGGGACAAGATCATAAAACTACATCGAGAGTCGCAGCTGGCTCCCTCAAGAAAACGTCTGCGGCTGGGCAACTACCGTGGACAGCGACTTTCAAATTATGTGGATAGCGACAGCGCGGCGGCTACATCCGCGGAGCTCACCACCGAAGACATCGTGAATCAAGTGCATGAGCAAGAATGTAGTAGCGACGAAGACGATGCCGACACTGGATCAGCGCACGAAGAGGAAGAGATTGTTTCCGGCTCGGACGTCCTAGTCTTTCTAGAGAAGACCCGATCATTCCTCGGGCGCTACAAAGATGTCCCCGATGACGTGCACAGGAAGGTTGAGGATGTGGAAGCGTTCGTCCTGCAGCGCTTGTCGTGTACTTGCCAAAAGAAGATAACAGACTTCTTCAAGCAATAAATTGTAGTTAAACTGTGCCCAGCGTTATCGTTTATTATTTACGTACCAACACTTAAATCTGCTGCAAAGGTACGTAATTTTAGTTCTTGTGATGCATTACTGACATGAAAATAATGGTTTTTCAGTACTACGATATTTCAAAATAACGATTTAAATTCGGCGGTCCCGTGAAGTTCGTTGTAACGAGATTCTACTGTAGAACTGCTGCTCTGACTCAACGACTCAACTAGGAAACGGCACTGCTTCCTTGCCGGTACATTTACCAAAGCAGCTCATCAAGTTCATCAGAGACGAAGTGAACTACCGTATTTACACGATTGTAAGTCGACTCGAATGTAAGTCGACCCCCCCCCCCCCCAATCACATTTCCAAAAAGAAAAAAAAAAAAACTTCGAGGTTGCTTAAGCTTCGCCTTGAATAGTTGAATGCAATAGAATTATCCAGCAGCCGCCGTTCATCGCAAAACCGCTATCGGCTGCCGCGCGCGGCCGTGCCCATAGGCACATTCCAAAACGAAAATGTGTTAGTCACTGGACTACTCGTCCACACTTGCGCCACTGTCCTCACTAGCGCTGCCGTCGTGATTGCTGCTGCGGTCCCACAGCACGTCGTTCTAACGTAGTCGTCCAGCGAAATCCCGCACTTCGCAAACAGCCACATCATGACATCATATGGAACAGCTGAAATTTTTTCTCGCTGCAGCTGCCACACCTGTATCACCCGTCGCAAACATTGAACTTATGGCTGGGAGAGCAGTTGTTCGTTTCTTTGACATAAAAAATGACAGCTATCTTGAATGTAGCCGTGAACGAGCGCTGGTCGCTTACCGGACATGGAGCACGAATGACGACTGACGAAGCACTACATTAAAACTTGTGAAACGTGACCGGCAGTAGTCAAATGCGTCAGAGCCAAAGAGAAACTATGCGTGAATGGCATCGGCTCTTCCGTCGGCTTTCGACACTCCCCGGCACTGCTGCAGTTCCGAGCGAGGGTGCCGCCTCGATTGGAACAGTGGCCCTTCCATCAACTATCAACGCTCTCTTGAGCGCCGAGCGTGCATTTGAGGTAAAAAGAAAACGTGCTGGACGCTTGAGCTTCCCATAGAATGTGATTGCGTTATCAGGCCGCCGCCACTTATCAGCAGCCGCAGCCGGCAGCCATGTGTGGGGAGCGTGGGGTGCCAGTTTGCTGCTTATCGACAGCCGCCATCGGCCGCCGCCCACGGGGGAGGGTATGCCAGTTCTGCGCATTGACATAGCAGCTGCTTAAGGCCAGCAGAAAGAGTGATGTGACGGAGCCGCGCAGCAAAAATGCAACCCCGCTGTAACATGCCCGATATCTCATTTGTCTCGCCTTTACTTATAGTGCAATGTTTTCGTTTCGATTGTAAGTCGACCCCCCCAATTCAGATCTCCAAATTTTGAAAGATAGGTCGACTTACAATCTTGTAAATACAGTACATACTGCCAACACAAATGCAATAGTGCAGCTGAGGCACAAAGCACTCGTTACGACAAAATGTAATGCAGGGGGTTCTCCATCTTTCGCAGCCTTGGGAGCCCTAGAGACTTTCAAAAGGCTGGGTTGTAAATTGTGGGGTTTTAGCGTCCCTAAGCGACACATAGACTCTTTAATGCGCACTGACATCACACAAAACACGGGCATTTTTGTGTTCAGCTTCGATCGAAATGCGGCCGCCGCAGCAGGCAGTGAACCCGCGACCTCGGGATCAGCAACCAACCGCCCAACTCACTGAGCTACCGCGGTGAGTAACTTTCAAAAAGTGTCAAGGAATCCCACTTTCCTTGGCTTCTGTCCCTTCCTGCACAACATGCGTTCGGGAAACAGCTTCAGATGTGTGGCCCAGTGTGAGACAGTGAGCTATAAGCAATTACGGTACGTACGACTAGTGCCAAAATAAAATGCACAAAGGAAAGGTAGGTTCCCACTTCCCTTGGCTTCTGCCCCTTCCTGCACAACATGCGTTCGGGAAACAGCTTCAGATGTGTGGCCCAGTGTGAGGCAGTGAGCTATAAGCAATTACGGTACGACTAGTGCCAAAAGAAAATGCACAAAAGAACGGTGGGGATTGAGGCCTGCATAAATTAATGCCCCTGCCACATGGCAAATTTAATATCATTCTCATCGAATGACATTAGCACCTAATGCTATTAACTGGCTGCGACACGGGAACATTTAATGTCATTAGGTTGGAATGACATTCACCATCGAATGAGTTTGGGGAACTCATTCACATTCGATGTCGAACCGAATGTGTACTCTGGACACCAGATACACAGCAGAAACAAGCAACGTGAAAAAACAGTGTGCGCACTGCCAAAGTTGGAAATTGTATTTATTTAGTTCTGCTAAAAAATGTTAATTTTGGTGCAAACCTCTTGACACTTGAAGCTGTCGTGAATAGCTGTTACTTTCAGTCTCAGCAGCAGCCAACGGCAGCAGCCGACCGTGAAGCAGGGCCTTTCCCGCAATCGTCAATCAATTTGGGCTGTTTCTTGCTGGTTGTTCCATGTTCCTTTAGATCATAAGTACTTAAAGATGTAAGTGGGCTCTTCACCTTTTGGAAGTCATTTCCGCGCTACAGTGAATTCCCGCGCCGCCATGTCAGCCATTTTGTTTGTTTACATCTATTGGATTTGTGGTTGACTTTGTACTTGGCTTTTGATGGCTAAAGTGCTGCAGAATGGCCAGAAATAATATGATAAGCTTATAATAATGCACAGAAATGTTCTAACCCGCTTTTGAAACACTACATAACAATTTCAAACATCTTTTATGCGCACTGATGTCTTTCAATTGCACTATTTTTTTATAGCGATAGCTACATTACGGTAGCATCTCAAGCCTTCAGCGCAGCGGCGCTGCCACCCTGTGGCTGTGCCGCCACGTTGTCATGTTGTGCAGAGCAGCTTCCGGCGGCGCAGCGCCGTGGCTGATCACGTGGTTCGTCATGTGAACAAGTTTCACTCAGCCAACTGTAGCTATCCCATCACTCCAGGTTTAACCAAAGCTAAACCGCTGCCAATTTTTTCCATTGATCGTCAGTGCCATCATTTTCGAATGACATTATTTTTTACCGTGCAGCACCGAAAGAGACCGAATGACATTCGATGCTTCGAATGACATTCCGTTGGAATGACATTAAATTTGTCGTGTGGCAGGGGTATTACACCCTTGGGGAACGTTCCCAAAAAAGCACTCCGAGAAGCCTAAAGCCTGTTTCACATGCAAGTGAACAGCCCGTGAATTCCGCCGCCGCGGGGAGTAAACCCTCTCTCAAGTGGCAGAGGAAGCTCCAGCGGCTGGAGCGGCGAGGTTTGGGCAAGTTGGAAATTTTTCGCTGCAGCTACGCGGCAGCACCGCACCTCAACCAATGACGGCCCGGCGTTGCCACATGACCAGTAGAGGCCTCATGCAAGAAAGCATGTGCATAAACCAGTGTTTGTATGCTTTTGTATAAAACAGAAATTATATAAAGTGGTGCTGAATGCTTAAAACGCAAGATCTATATTTATTTAAATAAACTATGAAAATAAATGACAAAATAATGTTTATATATTACGCTTTTTTGTGTTTGCAGGCCACCAAAATTGGTTGCAAGCGCATATCTTTTGCCAGCAACACTGATTTTCGCAGCGGTGGGAAACGTGCAACGGCGACGCATGTGAAACGAAAGCTCGTAAAAGGCTTCGCAGCGCCATGCCACTGTTCGCTTTATTCACCGAATCGCTTGCATGTGGACCGCCCTTAAGGGTTCTGTGGAGCCCAGTTTGACAACTGCTCGTTTAACACGAGTGCAAGGCCAGTTCCACTCAGCTGCAGAAAACGGTGCCTTCTGGAAGTGCAACCCGAGTTACCAAGTGAAGAAAGCTACCATGATGTAGACCTCGTTACGGGTGTCAAACACTAAAGCACCGATAGAACAAGCCTCTTCAACAGACCCTGGATGGTGACATCCGTGAACGCTCGGGTGCGATCACCCTGGGGATGGGCCGCACCAGGGAGATACTGCTGCTGCTACCGGTGACCGCTGTATGCCGTGTGGGTGGCGCTTGCTCCACTATGGCTTGCAGGTCGTCCGCCAGGTCATCATCTACATGGGCAAGACGACAAGCCAAGTTTGAGCCCAGTGTTGAGAGAAAGAGATGCGAGGATTTTGTCAGACACTGGCAGCTACACAGGTGGACAACAGGGCAGTGAGGTGTAAAAGAAGCTGTTTGTCAAGTTACTGCTACATGATGCCACAGAAGGTGGCAGATCACAGCACCAGCACGGATCCAAATATGGTCCCGCTGCCAGTAGGCTGGGGTACGCGGTGTTTAAAGGGCTACTGCAGAGGTTCCAGAATTCCAATGAGCATTAAGGAATCAAAGGTCTGAAACTTGCAGCTAAAGCAAGCAAGGTCTCCTTGTTCTAGCATTTGAAATGATTTAATCTCCAAATAAAACTGAGACGACATTCATGTTCTTTGCATTACATGGTGCCAGG
The DNA here is from genome assembly GCF_052857255.1 of Amblyomma americanum. Lineage (NCBI taxonomy): Eukaryota > Metazoa > Arthropoda > Arachnida > Ixodida > Ixodidae > Amblyomma > Amblyomma americanum. The sequence continues at coordinate 164,860,989 of NC_135498.1, read as the reverse complement.
TAGGGTAACTAAGCGACATCAACAATGGTGGCGGCAGATTAACAGCACAAAAACGCTTTCTGAAAAGAAGAAAACAAACGCCACAGAAGGTAGGAGGTGGCATTCAACAAGACACAGTTGGCTGTGGGCAAAGCAGTGCAGTGCACAGAGCATCAGGAATAAGCACAGGCTTTCAGTTCCTTCCATCCCATCTCACGAAGTGAAAACGCCCTGCTCAGCAGCTGTCGACAACATTGAGCAATTGTTGCACCCTATGTTCCCAACACAATTCTCAGCAGATTAAAAAAAAAAGGTCAACGTTGTCCTTGCCTTCTGGCATAGGTGACCCACAATGAAAGGAGCCGAATGACTGAACACCTTTGGCAGAATCTGTTAGCATCATGTGGCCTAACAGAGACAGCTACTGAGACACATAGACAAGCCCCTCAGGGTTCGTCGCTTCTCAGGAGGCCACAAACCTGGCTCGGGGTCAGCCTTGAGGGCGAGCACCTCGTCGCTGTACTCGGGTAAAGATGGATCCTCCTCCTCTCGGAAGGGAGGGGCCACGGCCACCACAGTGGGCGGAGGAACCACTGGCACGGCCGCCTCCTGCGGCTTGGCCGCATCCAGGTGTGGGGGCGGGATGGGGCGCACGGGCTCCCCTGGAGGCAGGGGGGCATGCTGCTGCTGCTCCTTGCTGCGCTGCTTGGCCTCTGGTGGGAAGAAGAGGGTAGCAGCGAGACAGGGATTACCACATTCACTCAAATGCAACCACCACGAGCACAAACGAAGACAAACAACCATCAATGCGCCAGAGACTGAAACTACCGACACTTTACTACGAGCCAAGAGCAGCGTTTACACGCACCAGCTGTGACCCATATGACAGGAGGAGCCGAGCATAAACAAGAAAAGGAGCACAAGAGGATGAAGATGGTGGGAGCAAAGCATCATCCTCCGAGTGCACCTCAAACACAGTCATTTATGTGCGCACCATGAAATCTGAACCCAGTGCTGCAAAGCCTGTATTAGTAGCTTCTCCGCCACCTCACTAGGCTATGTATGACCAACAACCCCAAACTACGAGTCTAGCTGTAAGCAACAGGAGCATTTATACTGTAAATACAAGGGAGAAGTCACCCCTCACAATACAGCTGAATCAATATCATTTAGAACAATCGCTGACCAATTTCTCGGACCTGACAGGAGCCAAAAAATGGTCTGAATAATCGAGCAGTCCTAAAAATCTGTGCACTTAAACAAAACAGAACACTTTTATGTGAAAAACTGGCTTTAAAAATTGTCAACTATCGCTGTTTCTTAATTTTCATTTGCAAGCGATAATATTAGATTGCACTTCAGCTAGTCATGCTTTCATCAAGTCTGTACTACCTTAGGTTACCTATACCAGACTGTGACCAGCCACAGGTCATGCCGTGAAGGTGCAACAATGCACACACTGCCTGAAGCAAAAAGTCTGTTTGCATAGCTAACAATGGTAGCCGAGACCAGGAGAGTGAACCCGTGGGAAGAAGCAAGCGCCTCCAACCGCGCCGCCACCCACCCGTCCCCTTACCTGCTCTGCACCACGGGCAGCATCGTCTAAGCCACAGCGGATGCTGCAGACGGTTCACTTTTAACGGGATCATGCCCAATCAAGCACCCTGGCAAGCATGCTTTTCACCTCGATAGTGTGTGTGTGTGTGCATGTGTTGGGTTTTATGGCGCAGTAAGCAGCTGAGGCTATGACGCACCTAACGCAAGGTTGGTAAGATCTCACTACTGTGCTGGGAGACTAGTTCATAAAAAAAGTTACAATTTGCTGATGACATTTCAGGAATCTAACTGTACTCGCATTAAGTCTACTAGTATTGCATTCGCTCCTAAGAGCAGGCCGAGGTGAAAAGGAAAGTGTTTGTTGTAAAATATGTACTATTGTGAAATGCTTATTTTTTTTTTCTCAGGTGTTTTGCAAGAAAATAAAAAAATATGGTTTACAACGACCACTTCGTCACGTTCGCAAAAACGATTTTCTTGTTTCATGAGTATGAAGTTATGAGCAAGATCTGTACGTCTAATGTGAAAGCGACACAAGATGACTTCAATAAAGTGTTCTTGGTGAAGACACGACTTCCATTCACCATGGATCGGTTTTACCAGGTGCAGTTTGTTATTGATTTCATCATCCCAAGTGGGCTGCCACTTCTTTATTAGTTTACTCCCTGCTAGTTTTAGACAATCTTTGTGCGGAACATATGCTTTCTCTAGTTTGCTTTTTTGAGTGGCAACAATGAGGAATAACTGGCAAGCCTATCCAAGCCAGTCCGTCTGACCGACTCCTTCAATCCAAGATGGCACCTTTCATGATGATGGAGAAGCGGTTGGTCGTGAAAGCGACACCCGCTTGCATCTATATTAGATCGAATAAACAAACATTCAGCTGAAAAACTATCTACACAGCATTGCTGGCGCATATTTTAGTCCGAAAAGTCAAACTTTCAGACTTCACAGAGTCAGAAATATCGTGTAAGTCCGAATTACTGGAGTCTGAAAAATCAGTCAGCTACTGTTATTCAATCCTTTTTTTCCTGCTCCGAACCAGCAAAAGTGACCCTCGCGTTACAGTCGTGCAGTGTTGGCAGTAACGCGTTACTTTTTTCGGTAACTTAGTAACGTACTCGTTACTACTTCTGAACTGCATCGGGTAACATACTTGCATTAACATTTCTCAGCAACAAGAGGTGTCATGTTACTAGTTACTTTTTATTCCAATTTCCCCCTCCTCCACCTCCTTTTCTAGAAAAAAAAAAAAAGCGCACAGCACCTAAAGTGGTGTTGAAATAAACAAAGTGTACAGGTGCTCTCGACGACCCTTGTTGCAGCTCGCATGCATGCCAGAAAGCACCTGCCCAAGACGATGCACCCAACTAAATGAAAAAGGCAGATTATCCATAAAGCACGAAAAACCTGCACGAACAGGCATTCACACACTTGCCTTCACCTACCTCCCCTTCCCAAACTCACACACACAACTCTTTATAAAGAGTGGAAGCATGCCCGGCATTTTGGAACATCACATATTTCAGAATTACTGTAAATTTGTTGAGAGTTAACGATGTTTTCCTTGTAAAGTTAGAATTGATGATGAAGTGTCATTTTGTGTTTAATGTCACATTAAGAAAATGGCTTCACCATGTGCCACAGACTTAAAAGCCATCACATGTAACTCTACAGGAAACTCTAGGCCACCATAACATTGCTAAACTCCTGCACATTTGTTTATCTATTTATTTATTTAGAGCATACTGCAGGCCCAGTGAAGGGCCCTGGCAGAAGGGGCACAAGAAGCGCAAAACAAAAAGTACAATGCAAGAAATCAACAAAAACAACTCAATGAACGGCCTGTTCTAAGGCATCAATGTCAACTACTGGTGATGGTGGTAACTGATTCCACTTGGTAATGGTGTGGGGAAAAAAAGAAAATTTGAATATGTTAGTTCTGGCCAAGTAAGGTTTTAACGATTCAGTGTGCCTGTTTCTTGTTGACCTGGACATTATCTGTTGAAGACACAAATCGAGAGCCATTGACAATTTGTTATTTTTTAGTAGAAAGAGAAATCTTAACCTTAGTATTCTGTGCCGAGCTTCAAGGGACTGTATATTATGTTGAAGCATTAGGGCAGATGGTGAGTCAGTGGTGTGATATTTAGAAGATATAAACCGAACAGCTTTGCGCTGAATTCTTTCTAGGGCATTAACGTTATCCTTTGTGTGAGGATCCCTAAAAGTGCATGCATATTAAAGTTCTGGTCTAATCATGTGTAATATGCCAAACTGCTTAACATTAGGAGGAGCTTGTTTGAACTTGTGCCTAAGAAAACAGAGATTGCAAAACGAAGAAGAGCATACGGTGTCAATATGCTTATTCCAGCTAAGGGTATTCATTAGTGTTACTCTTTGGTACTTGTATTCTTTGACTTCTGAAAGGTGCCAGGTGGGAACATTCTATGAAAACGAATGACTGTTTCTTTTATTAGTGATCCGCATAAATACTGTCTTGTCAACATTTAGTTTCATTCCCCATTTAACGCACCATTCACCAATATTATGTAGGTTATAATTAAGTAAAATCTGGTCACCTGGAACCTTAACTTCATTAAACAAAACACAATCATCGGCAAAACAACCTCATTTGAACAGGATGAGTGATGATGTCAGTAATGTCATTAATCTAAATAAGAAACAGTAGTGGCCCAAGGACACTGCCTTGTGGGACACCAGAAGCGACTGGAAGTTCGTCAGAACAGTGACCATCGATACTAACACATTGAAATCGGTTAGATAAATAAGCGGAAACCTAGTTAACAATAAAAGAAGGAAGACCAAAAGTTTCAAGTTTATGGATAAGTGCGGAACTGAATCAAAAGTTTTCTTGAAATCTAGAAATATGACATCTATTTGGCCGGAATTGTCAAGAACTTGAGCAAAATTGCGAATTACAGATGCGAGTTGGGCAACTGTAGAAAAGCCTTTGCGAAATCCACGCTGGGAAGCCGATAATTTGTTGTTGTCATCAAGAAATGTTTTACTGTAATTGGCTATGATATGTTCAAGAAGTTTTCAGCATAATGAAACAGTGCAAAGTATTCACGTTAAATCAGGATTTCAGGTAAAATCGTTGTTTGGGATAGAAGTTTTATGTGAAATATGAGCTTTATAAAATTGTTATCGTGAGTTCTTGTAGCGAAGACGCACTGATTAAAATTTGTGGCCATGGAGTAACGGCAAAGTAACGTGCGCTACTTTTTTTCGGTAACGGTAACGCGTTACCTTTTATTGTAGCTAACGTAAAGTGGCAACGCATTCCTTTTTTTTTTAGCTAAACGAATAACGTATTTAGTTGCTGTTTTTCGGGAACGCCTACAGTTGTGGTCGTGTTACATTCGAGTCAATACATCAACTTCAAACTTGGCAGGCGCAAGCAAAGAGGTAGACTCATTTGCCCTTCATGTTGCTTTAGCTAAGCCACTTCACAAAATCGACCCTCATCCCTCAGACTGACAGCTCTTGCTGGCCAAAAAAGGCTTCAAAGAACTAAAGTCGAATCCCTACACCCCTTCCTCCTTTCTGCAGCTCTAGCTAGTCAAAAAAGAAGCATGCATCTTAACAGCATGACTGGCATCATGTGGTGTTCGCCTCCCTTCACCAACGTCCCACACAGTAGCAAGCTTCTCCTTGAACACAACGGCAACCTTCTTTGCACAGGATGGCATCAAGATGCAGCTGACATGTCATGAAGCAATCACAAGGCTGCAAATCGGAGGAAAATGGACATCAAAGGCAACAAAATGGCACACCTGGTCACGTGCGTACTGACCGACAGGCCTGGTAAGTGGCAAGTCACTCACCAGGCCTGTCACCAGTTCTGTCAGTGGTCCTAAATAGTTTCTGATTCCGATGATTTTGGCCCAAAGCATAGTCCAGAGCTTACTGCTCTACCTACCATTGGTCCAAGAACCAACCACCTGCACAAGTCAGCCGAGAAAGCGGCTACAGAGGTGCAGAGTAAGAGTTTTCGCTGGTGGAACCAGCTAGTGAACGGATTAACGAGAGCATGCCACCTCACCTGCAGCAATGGCTTGGAGGTGGTCCAGCACGCCCTGCAACCTGGTAATGGTTTGAAAGGAAACAGTCATCATGAAACAAAATCATGCAAGTGGCCTTGAAAGTTCCCACACCAGCTGTGTGGGAACTATAAATTGAGGCCAGTAGGCATCTACACAACAATGACCACACGAGTCCTTATATCAAGATTTACATCAGCAACTTCCTACTCTTCAGATACATAATGGGACTTCTTGGCTTCTCCTAAAAGCCAACGTCCTGTACATACTTTCTAAGCATATGAGGCAAGTGCAAATAACAACACTGGCACTCATCTAACTTTCATTTCAATACTATTATGTTGTTATTACTTTACTACGACTTTCCACCATTGCTTACAGAAAATACATATAAAAAATGACACCTCTTCTACAGAGTGATTACATACCGCATTTACACGACTGTAGTCGACCTATTTCTGAAAATTTGAAAATTCGAAGTGTGGGCTTCAACTTACAATTGAAAAGCAAAGCATGGCACCATAAATAAAGACGAGACAAACTAGATATCAGGGATGGTACAACGTGGATGCAATTTTATGTTAGCTCTACAGCTCTACTCAGTAGCATTGCGCTATTCTGCATGCCTGTCCACAAGAATTAAATTGTTTTTTTACTTTTAACTGCGCACTCAGCACTCATGGGGGTGCCAATAGTTGATAGAAGGGCCGCTGTTCCAATCACAGTGGCACCACCACTCAGAACAGCAGTGCTTCCAAGGAGTGCCACTGCCTGTGTTTTACCAGTTTTTAGTGCTTCATCAATCCTCATTTCTGCTCCGGGGCCGGTAAGCGTTCGGCGCTCGTTCACGGCTACATTCAAGAAACGAACAACTGTGAAAAAACGAATACGAACAACTTCGTGCCGAGCCGCGAGTTCCAACGTTTTGGAATAGGTGATGTGGGTGTGGCAGCCGCAGAGAGGCAAAATTTTCAGCTGTTTTAGGCAGTGTCGAGGTGCAATTGTTGGTGAAGAAGTGCAGGAATTCGCGGGACAACGACATGCTGTGGTTGTTTGCAAAGCTGAGATTTCGCTGGACGACAACATTAGAACAATGCGCCATGGGACCGCAGCAGCGATGATGACTCCAGTGATTGATTAATATGTTTTCATTCTGGAATATGCCCACAAGCACCCCTCGGCTTGCATATTTTTTTCTGACATGAGATATGGGAGTACACTTACAATCGTGTAAATATGGTAAGTAAACAAACAAATGCGACAGATATGTGACATCAAAGTAATTCATGTAGCTATCAAAAAGAGTTAACATTTGTGAAAAAAGAATTTTAAAAAGTCAAAAACAAAAAGGAAAAAAACACTGCAAGAAAAGCTGAATTTAAGAAATAAACTAAGAAAGTAGAGTACATATTGCATTACACTTGAGGCCAATTGACTAGTGCGACCTCAAACATTTCATTTACAAACTGATAATCTGAAGGACTTTTCAGTATCTAAGTAGTGCCTAGGTGAGCAGTGAGATGGCAGTAAGAATTAACAAGGCGCACCAGGTTGTGAAGCTAACAGTGCTGTCACCAAGAAACAGTGACAGGTCCTGCGTCATCTGCTCCTTGGTCTTCTTGTTGGCGATCATCACCATGATGTAGTCGGGCAGCTCATCATCTGCAGTGACATCAGGAAAAACGACAGTGCACATCATAACTTGCACAGGTGTATGCGACTGCTTACAACAAATTCCTGAACATCCCGGAGCAACCTCCGATTCTACTCACAAAACTATAAAATAGCAGCGGTGATGCAGAGGAAGCTCGGTTTGCTTTTGGAGGAAACACGAATAGGAAAACTGCACCACATTACACTGCAAGGCAAACCATAATATGAAAGTGACATAAAACCTTGGGCATTTCCTCTGTGTTGTGCCCTGGCTGAAATAAGTTGTCACCTCAGCACACCCCAGACCATAGAACGGAAGAACAGAGTTTCAAAGTCTTGTCTTACATTGAGTAAAGTCTAGTTCCTCTCATTCAATACATGCTGAGGGCAAATGCAGCTTAGTTGAACGATGTCCTGATTTCAATAAAAATTCCAGTACTTCAAAGACAAAACTTAAATCCTATGGCTTGCCAAGGTGCAGTTTTGGTCAGCACTCTTACTCCGAATTTGAAAAACAATCAAATAACAAAGTTTAGAATGTTGCAACTCCACATGCATAACATGATTGGGTTCATAATGGCACTGAGTGCTTCAAGGGTGTGCTCCTGGATTTCCTTGTGCCGATGGTGCTTGTGTTCCTAATTGTCCAGCTATAGGCAGAGCGAAATAAACGGCTTCCTTTGCGGCACCAAAATTACTGCAATTGGGACAAGTAGCACCTATAGCAGACATGCCATAGGAGGGGGCAGTGGGCCCACCGGGAAAATTTTAAAATTGCACATAAGCTGCTTTAAAGCATAAAACACAGCTTTCAAGGTAAACTGCCGGAAATATTCACACATGAGGTGGGCAGAAGCGTTAACTATTGTGTAGCAAGCAAATTCTAAACACACATGTGCCACACATGGCACAAAACATTCAATTTCGCTTCAAACTCAATGAGAATGTTTCGAAAGGGAAGCAGCGAGAGCCAATGGCAGTCAGCAATGCCACTTTCTCTGGGAAAATTTTAAAATTGCACATAAGCTGCTTTAAAGCATAAAACACAGCTTTCAAGGTAAACTGCCGGAAATATTTACACATGAGGTGGGCAGAAGCGTTAACTATTGTGTAGCAAGCAAATTCTAAACACACATGTGCCACACATGGCACAAAACATTCAATTTCGCTTCAAACTCAATGAGAATGTATCGAAAGGGAAGCAGCGAGAGCCAATGGCAGTCAGCAATACCACTTTCTCTGGGCACATATGGCTTAAAAAACTTTTCTACACACTGATTTCTTTGCAATAGTCTCCGTCAAGAGCAAAAGTGGCAAAGACGACAGACAGGACGGTGAGCATGCAAATGCCATCCAGTCTTCAGTTTTCACCGCCTTTGCCATTCAAAACACTTTCAGAAAAGACATTAGGATGCAGCACCAACTAGCCCCACTCGTCACGCCATTAATGAGACACTAAGGGCAAACTGAAGTCAGGCTGTATCAATAATTACTGCTCTATAGATGATGTAAATTATAGATATAGATTGTAATTTATACAAATGTAACAGATAAATTACGTGACTGCTTTCATTCACAACAGATTTTATAAGCTGGAAAAGTAACCTGTCGATACAGGCCAACTTAAAATTCATTCTCAGTGCCCTTTAATGTTCACTTTGCACAGCTTACAAAGACATTTTTCTACTGTGTGCATGTCTGCTACGTGGCAAAGACATAACTCTGAAGAAGCATTCTGCTATTCCCTCTAAGCAATGTATAGGAAGAACCAATATGAGAGAAAACAGGAGTGGCCTCCACGCTTCGTGCAGCACTGCCACTGACAGCCGGTAAGGAATTGCGGTAAAGGTGCATGTTGAGCAAGCATGGTCGGCTGCTCTTTCCACACATGCATCTGGAGCCACTCATTCTCGGCGGCAGTGCTTCATGAAGTGCGGAGGCCACACGCTGCCAGGTTGCCTCTCATACTGCTTCTACCTGTAACGTTTGTGATGGCAGGTTATCAGGGGAGATGGGGGGTTAATCCAGTCTCAGTAACTGACACACTGTCCATGGCTTCCAATCTCAATGCTGCCCTGAAGTTCACTCACCAACATAGGCGCCGAGCTCCACCAACTTTGTCTTGATGGCAGCCTGGCAGGAAGACACCACACATGAAAACGCAGAAAGGCAATGAAAATTACAAGCTGTCATGCTGACAGCACAAGTATGTGGTCCAGAGTTTTGTTTTTGTTCTTAAAGCAAACAGCATTTCACATTTGAAAGACTTTATTAACATGAAACAAAAACTAATGTCCATTAGAAAATCCTAAGTGCTTCACACCTTCTAACAACCTACCGTTACACTCAGTATGAGCTCCAACACACAAGATGCAGTAAGAGCTCAGTTCGCGAAGCACTGCAACCCCAGTGGTGTTGTAAAGATATGCATTTAGCGGGCGATGAGAAGAGCACAGTAAGGCTGAATGTCCGTGCATGTTCACTGCTCTGTGTGAAGGTGTTGTGACTTGGTATAGAGCAGAGGCCTCAGTTAATAAACTGCTAACGTGTTGCAGGGTACACTGAGGACATCTATGCATAGGTTCATCACAAAGCACCTTTCTTGGAAGGCGACTACCAAATCATGAATGCTTCAGAGTCAAAGACAATTCAAATGATTCCATGATTACTGAAAAGAGTGCAGCTTCCCATGAGGCCGTGGTAACAGAGGAGGAAAAGAAAAACGAACTGAAAACAGACTAGCAACAATCAGCAGCACCTTAAAATTCCTAGAAAGGCATATCATGACTGATGTCTAGAAGGGAGAGCCAAATTTATGCGGTACACAGAAAAAAACTACCTTGTCAATGTAATATGTCAGCACAGCGAGTAAAAATTAACATTCCGTGTTTTCCGTTAAAAAATAAATGGTTTGGATTTATGGGGTTTAATGTCCCGAAAGCCCCAGGCTATGGGGACGTCGTAGTGGAGGGCTCCGGATAATTTCAACCACCTAGGGTTCTTTAACGTGCTCTGACACTGCACAGTACAGAGGCCTCTTGCATTTGGTCTCCATCAAAGTGCAATCACCGCAGCTGGGATCGAACCAGCATCTTTCGGGTCAGCAGCTGAACATCATAACTACTGAGCCACCGTGACAGCTGAAATAATGAATTGGGTGTCTGAAGGGTTGCAATGCTATTTAGGTCGAAAAATATTTACTTTGAATTGAAATGTTAACTTGCGCCTGAAAGGGTTAAAAGATTCACACAGACAAGAAAGGTTACTGTCGTTCTTCCAATTGATCGCTGGCACCTGACATCACGGGTGCCATGGCGGTGAACCACACATAGCTTCACAGTGCAGGCCAAAACAGGATTCGATAAGCAGATTATAAAAATAAGCACCTTCTTGAAGTGGTACTGGTTCGCCAGCATGGCAGCAGCTGTGACGTCACCGCAAGCTACGTATAGCTAATTTCTCACTTGTGGTGTGAAGGGGATGCTTGGCCCTCTGCCCTCTAAATCTGCCCTTGTCAGAAACATCACCACAAACAGCACCTAGCAGCAGCAGCAGTGAAACATTGCACCCTTTCAACACGGCTAGTCTTATTACGCTAATTCACTTTCATTTGTCGCACCACAGTTTTTACCAAACACCCTATTCTGACAAAAACTGAAGGAACAAAAGTCACAAACAGTCTAACAAAGAGTCTCCCTAACAGCCTAACAGATCAAATGCCTGTAGAAGTTTCATAGCTCCCCTAGGGAAACTTGTGTAAGAACCATAACTGCACTGCACATAAGTACCCTTTCCATTCATAACCAGGAACGCAGCGAATTATGTGAGCCATATTTTAGGCCTCAACCGTTAATACTTGTAAATCGGCAGGCACGCTTCAACAAATGTTCGTTTTCTTTACCTGCCATCTTTCAAACGCATCCTGCAAACTTTGACTCCTCTCGAAAAAAACGCAGCGGAGGTTTCCGAGCTACTAGACTTGCAAAAGCGGGCAAATCACGGCTCAGGGCCACAGTTTCGTTGATTTCGCGCTTTATGATTCGTAGCAGCTGTGCAACAGGAATAACGGCCTCAGAAGGAAGACGACGGGAAAATTTGAGCCGTACACATGCGGTCGCCTAGCCTTTGACTACGGCCTTTGTGCCATGAATTTACATGACAGATAGCAAGCTGAAGACGCTGCGGCGAGTTTACGATATCTACAAAGTGTGGTTTCTTTCGAACACCGGTTTAAGCAGCCCCAGTAATGACCTAGTAAAATCCGAAGACGTTCGACGAGGCACCGCTGAGCATGCACTCGACACAAAACATTCGCTAAGAGTACTGCACCCCGTCCTTAGTCAACGCTGCTCGTACGCGCTGCTCTATCGCAATATATTTTTTTTCTGTCGCCAGTCAAGAACTCAAGGCCAAAGGACATCGGTTCCTGTGCCAGTTGGTTTACGGAGCGGGCAACGGGGGCAGCCACGCACAAAGCTGCCGACGTTTGCATGCCAAAGTTGACCGATCGGCGCGGTGCAGACCTCAGGCTTACCCGTATCTTTTGGGTGACCTCGTTGCCGTCCATGGCAGCGTGGATATTAGCAACTGCACCGTCTTCCCAACGACAAATAAAGTAACATAACGAACGAGTGCAGATAGTCGCGAAGGGAGGCTGACCGACAACAGAGCAAGAGCAGGCAGCAGCACAAACAATCGTGGTTGCCAGATGAACGAAGCGGAACCGCGGAACCTGCGGAACCAACGTGACTATGTTGGCGACGTTGACACTTTGCACCGAAATGCCAAAATACATTATGAAATGTTGCCCCGCCGCGGTGGCTCAGTGGTTAGGGCGCTCGACTACTGAGCCGGAGTTCCCGGGTTCGAACCCGACCGCGGCGGCTGCGTTTTTATGGAGGAAAAACGCTAAGGCGCCCGTGTGCTGTGCGATGTAGATGCACGTTAAAGATCCCCAGGTGGTCGAAATTATTCCGGAGCCCTCCACTACGGCACCTATTTCTTCCTTTCTTCTTTCACTCCCTCCCTTATCCCTTCCCATACGGCGCGGTTCAGGTGTCCAACGATATATGAGACAGATACTGCGCCATTACCTTTCCCAAAAAACCAATTATTATTATTATTATTATTATTATTAAGTAAATCTGAAGGCAAAACGCTAAGGCGCCCGTATGCTGTGCGATGCCAGTGCCCGTTAAAGATCCCCAGGTGTTCGAAATTATTCCGGAGCCCTCCACCACGGCACCTCTCTCTTCCTTTCTTCTTTGCCCTCCACCACGGCACCTCTCTCTTCCTTTCTTCTTTAACTCCCTCCTTTATCCCTTCCCTTACGGCGCGGTTCATGTGTCGAACGATATATGAGACAGATACTTCGCCATTTCCTTTCCACAAAAGCTAATTATTATTATTATAAGTAAATCTGAGTCATGCCCTGTCCCTTCTTTCCTGCATTCTTCTTCCTGTGTCAATTAAAGGACTATATATACAGGCACCTCATTTCAGTGCTACGTTTTCTTCTTTGTAATGGTGCGTAAGATATTAGAATGCATGCACGTGGCATTCCCTGCGGCCACTGAATAATTTTATAATTCAATTTAGCTATCCTCCAATTGTTTCGGTTTCATCGAACACAAAGCGACAAAGGAGGGAAAACCTCAGTGTGCATTGGCAGCGCTTCGACAGGTGTATTTGTGTTCGTCTGGGCAAAGCGTTGATCGATCATTGGCGGGATTTAAATAGGGTCATCCCTCCGAGGAGGAAGGTCCGGTGAGGGGGAGGAGGTATATGGAGTGGGTATGACGTTAGGATGGAGAGGGTGAATCTTGTCAAGGCATGATGGCTGCTAAAGGTGACTGACCGGCTGACCTGCAAAACTGTGAAAAGGAAAAGGCCAGCTCAGCAGAAAGGAGTCTGGGGGTGTGGAGCGTGGAGAGATATATATAGAGCGTGTAGAGATCCCTAGTCTCTTACGGCCCACACGTACCCACCACGCCACGCCAAAAACCTTTTTGACGAAGCTTTTTGGCATGGCTCTTTTTCGCTGCAGCAGCTTGAAAACTCCGTCAATTAAAAGAATGACACCATTTTTGTTCTTAAAAGTTTGTGAAACACCGTAAAAATTCTCTTTCCCCATACATTACTCGATCCTCGGATCCTTTACTAATCCCCTACCTTTTTTGTCGCGTTGATCACGGCCTGAAAGGTGTTCTGATGTCCCGCTAGTGCAATAAGTGGACTGCCAGTTCCAGTCGTGGAAAAGAGCGAGCTGCACAGCGACCCAAGGCATGAGAATATGATGCAGCGAAAGAAAGAGCGAGCGAGGTGAAGCGTGGGGCCACCGCACCGATCGAGTGCCGTTCATGCCAGTGCCCTGAAGGCCATTGCATATCTTAATTCCCTTCGCATTATTATATACTCTGCCAAGTCCGTTTCTTCTTCATTTAAACTAGGATATCATTTCTCCTGAACAACTCCGCTCTTTTCGTGTCTCTTAGCGTTGCACCTATAATTTTCCTTTCCATATAGGTTGCTGTGCTGTCCTCAGTCCAAGCTGACGCCTTTCCGTTAGCCTCCAAGTTTCCGCCGCATATAGGTGCGTCGTGACAACATACAAGTATACGTAGGTAGGCAGATGTAGGTATTTGGGGTTTACGCCTCGAGGCGACACGTACGTGAGCTATATGGGACGCCGTAGTGGAGGGCTCCGGAATAATTTCAACCACCTGGGGATCTTTGACGTACAATAGCTAGCACAGGGGCACATTTTGTATCTCGCCTCCATCGGATTTCTTCCTGCTGCCCCCGAGCGCACAGGTGTTGCGAGTTCCTGCTGAGTGGTGGCTAAGTGGTTCTGGCATTCGGATGATGAGCCCAGGGTCGCGGGATCAAATGCCAGCCGCGGCGGTCGCGTTTCACTAGACTGGAAGCGCAAAGAACACCTCTGTACAGTGCGATGTCAGTGCATGTCAGAGAACCCCAGGTGGTCAAAATTGTTCTGCAACTCTCTACTATGCACCTACTATGCACCTTGCTCTCTTCGCTCTTTCAGTCTCTCCTCCCGTAGGTAGGCAGATGTAGGTATTTGGGGTTTACGCCTCGAGGCGACACGTACGTGAGCTATATGGGACGCCGTAGTGGAGGGCTCCGGAATAATTTCAACCACCTGGGGATCTTTGACGTACAATAGCTAGCACAGGGGCACATTTTGTATCTCGCCTCCATCGGATTTCTTCCTGCTGCCCCCGAGCGCACAGGTGTTGCGAGTTCCTGCTGAGTGGTGGCTAAGTGGTTCTGGCATTCGGATGATGAGCCCAGGGTCGCGGGATCAAATGCCAGCCGCGGCGGTCGCGTTTCACTAGACTGGAAGCGCAAAGAACACCTCTGTACAGTGCGATGTCAGTGCATGTCAGAGAACCCCAGGTGGTCAAAATTGTTCTGCAACTCTCTACTATGCACCTACTATGCACCTTGCTCTCTTCGCTCTTTCAGTCTCTCCTCCCGTAGGTAGGCAGATGTAGGTATTTGGGGTTTACGCCTCGAGGCGACACGTACGTGAGCTATATGGGACGCCGTAGTGGAGGGCTCCGGAATAATTTCAACCACCTGGGGATCTTTGACGTACAATAGCTAGCACAGGGGCACATTTTGTATCTCGCCTCCATCGGATTTCTTCCTGCTGCCCCCGAGCGCACAGGTGTTGCGAGTTCCTGCTGAGTGGTGGCTAAGTGGTTCTGGCATTCGGATGATGAGCCCAGGGTCGCGGGATCAAATGCCAGCCGCGGCGGTCGCGTTTCACTAGACTGGAAGCGCAAAGAACACCTCTGTACAGTGCGATGTCAGTGCATGTCAGAGAACCCCAGGTGGTCAAAATTGTTCTGCAACTCTCTACTATGCACCTACTATGCACCTTGCTCTCTTCGCTCTTTCAGTCTCTCCTCCCGTAGGTAGGCAGATGTAGGTATTTGGGGTTTACGCCTCGAGGCGACACGTACGTGAGCTATATGGGACGCCGTAGTGGAGGGCTCCGGAATAATTTCAACCACCTGGGGATCTTTGACGTACAATAGCTAGCACAGGGGCACATTTTGTATCTCGCCTCCATCGGATTTCTTCCTGCTGCCCCCGAGCGCACAGGTGTTGCGAGTTCCTGCTGAGTGGTGGCTAAGTGGTTCTGGCATTCGGATGATGAGCCCAGGGTCGCGGGATCAAATGCCAGCCGCGGCGGTCGCGTTTCACTAGACTGGAAGCGCAAAGAACACCTCTGTACAGTGCGATGTCAGTGCATGTCAGAGAACCCCAGGTGGTCAAAATTGTTCTGCAACTCTCTACTATGCACCTACTATGCACCTTGCTCTCTTCGCTCTTTCAGTCTCTCCTCCCCGTCTTCCCTCACGGCGCAAGGTTGGGGTGCTCATCGAGAGTGAGAAAGTTACTGCGCTTTTCCTTCTCCTATAACCTAGCTCTTATTGAATTGTTATGGTGGTCGCGTTATTGAACAGCGGGGCACTGAGAGGACCTATTTGCTCCTCTCTTCTTTCACTCCCTCCTTTATCCCTTCCCTTACGGCGCGGTTCAGGTGTCCAACGATATATGAGACAGATACTGCGCCATTTCCTTTCCACCAAAAAACCAATTATTATTATTAAGAGGACATATTTACACTTCGGCCATCGCCAAAGGTGTCCCTATGCCCTGTAAAGCCATGCATATAGCGGTCGCCTTCTCCGTTGAAAAGCGTCAGTATGTCACTGGAGGAGAATGTGTCAATTGTGCAGTGCGCTCAACTTATGATGATTATAACAAAAATAATGACGATGATGATGAACGGGTCTGAGATCACCTGGGCTTTATGGTACTGCGATAAACAAGAAGCGCGAGTCACTCAATTGAGAAAAACCGGCACGTATAGAGTGCGTGCTTTAATCAAGCAATCGAATCAAGCACAAGTCCCAACTCCGGTTCGAGACCGGGACCGGCAAGTTGTACTTGGCCATCGTTCCCGAAACACTGCACAACTTTAATGACCGAACAGACGCCGCGCACTCAGTGTGTTAAGCCTACTGCTGGTCGGGTAGTAGGTCAGAAACCAGCCCAAGTCACAGACCAGCAAGTAATTGCAATGATGAAGCCAATCGTGAATGCCATGCGTGTGCTGCTTTCTAGCTTGCACATGCCAGCTGCACAGAATGCACTGCAGATGCTGGATATGTTGAATCCAGTGTTTGCAGCTGTTCAATAGCTGGAACAACGCATCCTCCAGCCCAATCCTTCCGAGAAGCCCGAAGCTTACGTTGTCATCAACATTATCAGCCGCAACGGCAAGCAGCCTTTCCACAGACTGGAGCGTCTGCGCTGCCTGTCTGCCTCGTATTAGTGATGTAGGACTGAAGATGTGTCCTGCTCAGGTCGAAGCGTTCGGCAGCCCTCAAGATGCGCAGGCTACAGCTGCGGCGACCTGTGACTTTCAGTGCGTTTAATTGCTATTGTTTCTCGTGCCAGATACAGACGGCATTGCTCTTCTTACCTCTAATCCCTCTCCCCCACTGCAGGGCGGCCAACCGGAACATTCTACTGGTTAACCTCCCTGCCTTTCCTCTACCACTTCTCTCGCTCTCTCTCGAATGAAGCCCGCGACTTGGACGTATCTTGAGCACTTACTTTATTTCACTTCCCTTTGTTAAAGACCCCACTTTTGGGGTACAACTTAAGGGGTGGGAGAGAGAGAAAAAAAAACTTTATTGGCGCCAAAAATTGGTCGATTCAGCGGGACCCGGGTGTCCACATGTTGATGTTCCGAGTCTTCCAGGGGTGGTGCCCTTATTCCAGGGCCCCACTGAGTTTTGCTACCTACTTACGCATGCTGGACCAGTCCTTTCTGGGGCGCCAGTACGCTGCTGGTGAGCAGGCTCTCCCATTGTTCCGCATTGGGCTCTTTTAGTTTATGGAATGAATAATTGTTTTTACACTCCCACGTAATACGGTATAAAGTGGGGGTGGCTCCACACCACTTGCACGTGTCCGCGTACTGGTTCGGAAACATTTTGTGAAGTATGTGTAAGTTATGAACAAAAAATACTCTATTATGATTGTCACAATAGTAATCTCGGCTTGCCGTCAGCTCAAAAGTAAAGCGATCTTACTGACTTCAAGCTTATCTTGACGGAAAAAAGACCCAGCCTAAGCAAAGCGACAATGTTGCTGGCTATTTGCTTCCACTTATAAAAGTAAAAGATGCCTTTTTGTTTTAAAAAGACAGATACCAGCATCCGAAAGCAGATAAAATGCACTTTGAAAGCACTCACGTACGCATGCTCACGTTGTCCCAAAAGGTGTCACTAACTTTCCGGCATTTTGTGTCTAAATTTTGTTCCTGCTTCGGCAATATTATTCAGCCCCGGGCTTCTGTCACGGCGCATGCCGTCACTGATCGCAAAAAGCTGCGGATAGGCTTTTCTCAGGCGAGAATGTGGACGAAGTTAGGCCGCATTCTGTAACGTTTCGTGTTGCTTGCCCTGTTGTTGATGTCGTCGGCCACGGCTCGCGGAATCCGAAAGCAGCTGTCAGAGAAGACGGACGAAAAAAAAAACGAAAACGAAACAGTCACGGCCCCAGTAATTTGCGCCAGTGGCACAATTGTACCTAGTTGAGGAGTCCAGTTTTTCGTGCAGTTTGTACAGAGATGGAGGCATCTCCGTTGTTGACCTGTTGTCTTTTGCATACAGCAGTGGCTTGAGATTATGTTGAACAGTCGTGGGATATCGACTCGGTGGTGCACATACCTGCAAAAACTGGGCGAAATATGACCTCGATCTCGCGTGTAGCTCCAAAAGTTGTGGCAGTTATACCATATGTTACGTTCGACCGAGGTTTCATTTATTCATTACACTATTGGGAGGCCAGAGTATACATAATGGGTGCTTCTTTCCAGTGAACCTCCAAAAATGTGCACAAAGGCATGCGTTCGAGGGACCTCGCTGACCTGCAGCCCATGAGCATAATAATAATAATAATTGGTTTTTGGGGAAAGGAAATGGCGCAGTATCCGTCTCACATCTCGGCGGACACCTGAACCGCGCCATAAGGGAAGGGATAAAGGAGGGAGTGAAAGAAGAAAGAGGTTCCATAGTGGAGGGCTCCGGAATAATTTCGACCACCTGGGGATCTCTAACGTGCACTGACATCGCACACCACACCCGCCGCTGTGGCTCAGTGATTAGGGCGCTCGGGGACTGATCCAGGGTTTCCGGGTTCGAACCCGACCGCGGCGGCTGCGTTTTTATGGAGGGAAAACGCTAAAGCCCATGAGTACAGCGACTAGATATACTGCGCCTGCGTATACACTGACCACGGTAGTGGTGCGGGTAGTCTATATACTTCGCGATTGGAGTGGCCAAACTATTTAACTGAAATATAGCCTTTTTTCCCGTCTGCAGATGGGTGCTTTAATAGTAAAATAACGAGTGAATTCGGAGCAATGTTTCAGTCGCATTTTCGGCGGCTTTAGCGTCTACGGCCAGAGGTCTTTTAAAACATAATAGTTGTATACATTGAAGTTGGCGCAATTGCAAGCGATTACAAGGTGCGACTCATGGTAAAAAAAAAAAACGATTGTTTATTCTTGTCTCTTGAGGTGCACCAAAAAATATTCCATCAAGGCCAAATATCGAAAAACGAAACAAGCTTTGCTGAATAACAAAACTCTTCCTGAGAGAGCGTTAGCCACGCGGTCTGTAACACGATCGAGAGTCTAGGCTAACATTTCAGAGAAGCTTATAGTTTCCCGTCGTATGTCCGTCCACAGTTCCATTACGCCAGACGCACGTGTCTTTTGCTGGATCGTAGATTCCATACGCCGAAGCTGATGTGGCGAAAAGAACTCTTTCCATCCCCCCACCTTTGCCTGTCTGAGGACTTCGTGCCGCTTAGTATCTCCTTCGTGGGCAGCCTTAGACGAGACGTTGGTTTCATTTAGCCACTTCTGAATGTGAGGATCTGGATGCCTGGTCAGGTCGAAGATCATGACCTTCCTCATGTTCTCGGCGCTGACGCGCTCCAGGAGCTGGTCTAACCGCCTTTTCCCTTCGTCATCGCATTCCTCCAGCATCTTGCCGTAGCGCTCGCCGATGAAGCGCGCCAACCGAAGCACGGTGCCACGTGTGTCTCTCTTCAGTTGCTCGTACGCGATGAAGAACACGTTGGGTTCGTCTTTCAGAGAGTAGCCGGCTGTCACGTGCTGAAAGTAGTCGCCGTAGCCTAGTTCCCCGGTCAAGAAGACCTCCAGGAAGTCGTCGAACGTGCCGTCACCGAAGCGGAAAATGCTCAAGTTATTTACCTGCGAGCATGGAAAACCACAGCTGAAGAAACTAGCACTGTTAGTTTTATATGTTGGAAGCTTTTGGCGCTTTATCACTTTCTAGTTTAATAAATGCGCCTCAACGTACAGTGCAAACAGCAAAATGAAAGTAATATAAAGGTCGTACAAGTTGAAAACGTATGGGACTTGTGGCTTGCTTACGCCAGCAACTTCTTTCTGCCGCGCGAACGACCCAAGGCTCGTTCAGTGCTTGACTCTTGCCCCACTTCAATTTAAAGCATTTAGCGAGCTACGGAATTATAAATATTTGGATTAGGGTGACCCTATTGGTTACGAGGATAGGGGAATAGCGAGGCGCTGGTGCGCATGCGCTGAACGCGTGGCCCCCTACCGCCGCTGCGTATACGGCCGAGCAATACGGCGTTCACGGAGAATGAATGTTCCACGGAGTTTCTTGTTTTTCTCACGATGAGCGTGCCACAAAATTCCAGCGATAAAACGGCTCAAATTTGAGGATTGCTTCTGGATTTGCAAGGCTGCTAGGAGCACCCAGGTGTTTTGCTCTCTTAAAGATCTTCCGCACAGAAAGAAAAGAAAAAAACTATACAGCAATACCTGCGTAGGAGCAACAACAAGCGGATTTCTTCATAGCCGCGATCCCGGCGTAATTCTAATGACAGAAATTTAGTAAACTATCACCATGGTCAGGTGTTTTATATCACAGAACCACGTGCTAATATTCGAGTTGTATGACTAACTGTATTTAGGCACTTTTTTCCGAACTATGGTGGCAGAGGTGTTGCAGGCGAAGCGGTCTGCGTTTTAAAAGACTGATTTGGTTTCTTTTTCTACACGTGCAAACAGTCACACCTCGCTGGGATCTCACGCGAGCCACGAAATACCGCGCGCTATCTCAGAAAGTGTTTCGATGCAAACGTTCCGAACAAACACAACTCGACTACAAAAACAGGTGCATTGATCGTATGTCTGCCTGGAAGAGAAGGTATGGTAGCGAACCAAACATATGAGTCTCTGTGCTGTGGCATTATCACGAATTTGAATATCGAGGAAGATTTGAACAAGGTGTGTCCGCCATAAGGGGAAATGCCGACAAGCATTTTTGCGTGTCATGGTTCTGAACAAAGCGGGAAATCTGACGGTGAATTACTCCTACCAAAAAACATAGGGCAAGCTGAAAACTTCGTAATGCTTGAAAGAAGAGAATGACTTGATCATAACAATGCCAATGGATCGCTACGAACGCAGTGGGAAGACGTGCTTTGGTTGACCTGCTCTAGGCGGAAGGTGTACAAGAACTATATAAGCTAGCCATCATATCCATCTTGCTCAGCCAAACAGACTTTGTGGGCGCGCTGAACAATAAGTCCTGCTGCTTTAGTGCGGCCTTCACTTTGAAAAGTGCCAAAGACTCCGGAAGCAGCGCTTGTGAACATCACAACCAAGCAATCCCTCTGGTCGCCACCTGCGTGCTGATGTGTTCTTTGCATTAAATTTGCTCTCCGACCACACGACTGCTTTCATTGAGACGAGAACGTACATTAGAGAAGCATGCTGCGATCAAGTGCAGAGAAGCAAACAATGTCAGTATACGCATTTAAACAAAGTTTCTTTTTATATTCCACCGCTGAACCGCTCTCCAGTGTTTCCGCCTGCAATGTGTCGACGGGTAACACTACACGGAAAACTATTTATTAGCTTCTGGGGCGCTCTTCCATAGGGACATTTTGCTGAATTTTTCTGCGGAAATAATACCGGAGGGACAACCAGGCCAGCCTATAAAAGATGCGGCAGAGCGGAACGCAGTTTATGGCTTTCTTTAAGATTTAAAAGAGTGCCGATGTTCGACAGAAGGATTATGTGCACCAGCCTGGCGTTTTAGGCTAGTCAGAACACTTCACGTGCATCACGTTTTGTGCTTTTCGGCCACGCGCTACATTTATTGAGCAAACATGAACGACCTGTTGTGATCCCGTAACACTCTCCATGGCATTAAGAAACGGACGCGAGTAGACCCAGCCAAATTGTACAACTTAACTCCCCGTGCCTCCACAGGAAATGCATTCAACGAGCACACAAGGTCCCTGGACCACTGATATTCAAATAATTTTAAAAGTCCAAGTTCGTGCCTGCGCTGCGACAGCTAACGACTGCGCGTGGCGGCCCTCTTATTAAGCAATCCTTACGTTGAAAAGCGCTCTAAGTAGTCTTCTTGCCTTAAAGTTATGAATTTCAAGTTGCGGTCGCATTAAGCTGAGCAAAATGAAAGTTTTAACACTAACTTGTTCGCTGGCTGCAGTGTATACGGTGAGGGATGTGAATGCGTAGGCAATCATGCTCATAAACTAATGCTATCTGTGAACGGCACGTGCCTCTTGCATTTGCTTTCCCATGCGTGACAGGAGATGATTTCTGGAAGCTTTGGTTGGTTGGTTTTTGGGAAAAGGAAATGGCGCAGTATCTGTCTCATATATCGTTGGACACCTGAACCGCGCGCCGTAAGGGAAGGGATAAAGGAGGGAGTGAAAGAAGGAAGAAAGAGGTGCCGTAGTGGAGGGCTCCGGAATAATTTTGACCACCTGGGGATGTTTAACGTGCACTGACATCGCACAGCACACTGGCGCCTTAGCGCTTTTCCTCCATACAAACGCAGCCGCCGCGGTCGGCTGGAAGCTTTCCACAAGTGCGCTATGGCGTACACAGCCAGCCTGCCACACTTAGTCAATTCAAGTGATCGACGCTGCGTTCCATTAGAACTAAGACCAGCCAGCGTGGATACCACCTGTCTAGACATCCAAAACGATGCAAACACCTATTGAGTAGGCTTCAACTATTTTAAAAAATCTCGGTTTATATGCATGGGTTAGATAGATAGCAGTGGCAAAGAGCCCTAGCGATAGCTGACTGATTGTTAGTTCAAATGACATCATCGATATCGAGAAGCGACTAATTAGGCTTCGCGTACGTGGTGGTAGAGCGACACGCAGACGTCCCAGGGGTTTCGGGCTACGTAGATATATTTGGCCTCCGGGTTGAGCTTCTTCCTGCTCGGAGGTAGGTGGGTGCAGAAGGTCCGCACGGGCGTGCTGGATTCGTAGTCGGTGTCGCCCACTGGGTACTCGATGAACTGCGCTCCCTGCATGAACTCTTCGTACGTGTTCACCGGTTGGCCTTCCTTCAGGATCAGCTGGGTGATGTACTGGACCCAGTGGGTGCCACTCCTCGGGTACGACACCTGCAAGAGGTCGCCTTTCCGGGCGACGAAATGCAGGCCTCGCTTGAGAGACTCCGGGCTCATGAAGGGACACCTCGGCAGGCCGTCGATAATCTGATAGTAGGGCTTCGGGCCGTCTGCCGCCATCTTGGTGTCCATGTCTTAGTGAGGGGAACCGATGTTTTAACTGTAAACATGGAAACAAAATAACAGAAAGCAGTTGTCGCCTGCAATGCCTGAGTAAGCTTGTCATCAAAGCAAATTAAAAGCACAAAGAGGTAAGTTGGTGTTACATCTTCGTCAGACCAGAGCCAGAGTTGGGGTGTTCCGCGTTAATTGAAATACAATTTTCCAAATCATGGTGTCCCTTTGAATATATGCAAAAAATTTTGCAGCTGTAGCAGGTCCGACAGTTCCTTCTCAATTAGTTTTCTCCGTGCTCTCTACAGCGAGATTGTACGCCTTCAGAAACGTGCAAGAACATCTTATGGCGTATATTTATTTATATACATGGATGTGCATGACAATATGCTTATTCAAATTAAGATTACAAACAATGTCTCCCGAAACTGGGAGATGTTTTGCCGCAGGGAGCAGAAAGTTGATTTAGACAAAGCAACAAACTTGGAAGGCTGCTCAGAGTGCGCCTCTTGTCACACAGTTCTTGAAAAGCTGACTGATTGGGGGCTCAGTGTGGAAGCTCTGACTTCTCACGACATCTAGGATGCAGGAGTGATGTGTTTGGTAAGAAAATTCCGTAAAATACAAATGTACATTAGAATGCATACGGCGTGTGACGAAGATATGTCAAAACACTCATGGGAACAGACACTTGACAGCAGGAAGACATCACTCCGAGGCGCTGAATGAACTTTTTTGCTCGGACAATGCTTATTGCCACTCATCCAACAGGTAGGAGTGCATATAGAGCGAGAATTCATCTCGCTGGTTTAGAGCATTAAAATAAATTATTATTTCAGTCCTAAAAATTAGAGGACAAAATTGAGAAATGCTTGTCTAGAGCATGTCCCGTTCCTCTGCGTTCGTCGTGTTGCTTGTATACCGCAAGAATCATGTCCCAGGAACACAACAAAAAATTTTAGAAGCACTGACTCCATGCCTTAGACGATGGAAGCTTGGCCTAGAAACCTTAAATCCAGCTATCACAACAATCCCTTCGTCGGAACATTACGCAGGTGCATCATATCTGTGTCATCCAAGAACCCCTATGCCCGCATTCCAACGCGGTTGAACAAAATTCAGCGTGTCCCGTAACCTTTGTACAAACACGGCTTCGTGTGGCTAGGACTTCTGCGACTCCCAGCATTCTGGCACTAACACGAGCGGCTCCCGACTGCTGCATCTGACTGTAGCATTACGTTTGAGTAGTCGCCACAGTTGTCTCTACACCAGCGACTCTTCGGAAGACTAACGCATCGAGAGGCACGCTACAACTGACTCACCTTGTACAGCACACGTGAAGCCGCTCTCGACAGATGCGGCGCCGGTGCTCGACACGTGCCGATAGTGAGAGGCGCGGGAGGGGGGGGGGGAGAGTTGATAACGAGCGGGCTTTGAGGAAAACCGATAGCGCCGTCGCTGCCTCTCCTCTGGCGGCAAAAAGACAAAAAAAAAAGACGTGCGCACCGCCCTCAGAGGAAAATAAATTGCACCCGGAATCCCGGTTATACTGGAGAGGGCCTCGCGCTCCTTTCAACTCGCGCTGCGTCACACACCTGCACAGACAGGCTGCTGCAGTCCTGACGATGAAAAGCTGCCGCGTCGCACGAAGACCGTATAAGGGTGACGAGGATTCGCGCGATTGCATTTCATGTCCATAGGGTAGTTCTTTTCTTGATTTGACCTTCAGCAAAATCTTACCGTCCAAAAAATGCGTGACAGCGAATATAGGGGGGGGGAGGCTTTTCGCCCCGAATAAAGTGGGCTGCTTTTCATCGCGTGAAGCTGAATGCCGTTGCATAACCTGGTTCCATTTTGGGCTTGCCAGGTGTATCGCTGGGCCATTCGGGTGGGAAAACTCATACTGTTTTGATGCCAAAACATTATCAGAAAAAAAATATTTGGGTTGCACTGAACCCTATTAATTTTGTAGCTTGATGCAGAGTGCATAGGGGAAAAAAAAATCAGAACTTTGGCGTACTACATCTAGTAGTATATTTTCTAATCTACACAACCTCGGTAAAAAAATGACATCGAATAAAAACAAAACAAAAATTTGTATTCTACCCATTTCTGTTATATTTTTAACCACATGACCAAACTGTATGTATTTCGAAAATGAATCATTTCTTGTACCGTTCTTCTCCTGCATTTTTGGTTGCATTTCATAACATTGCCAAGACGTTGTACTATACGCAACTAAAATTAAAAAAAAAATGAAATAAATTTTTTCGCGATCTTCAAAGCACAAAGAAAACTACAGAGGCAAAAAACATCGTTATTTCTCGTGTTTGCCTGCCCACTGCAAAAATTGGCGGTCCAAGTGAGCATGCAAAATAAAGCTCAATTGATAGCCGCGTGTGCAACTTTGAACTCGCGGCATCGGAGTAAATTTGGTTCGTATTCGCAGGTGGGTTTCATTATTATGTCCTCTATGTCTTCATGTAAGCAAACTTGTCCAATATTCTTTGAAAGAAATTTCGAATTTTCGAAAATTGTACAATCTTCTGATGCGTAGCAAAATCTTGTAATTTTTTTCCTTCGCACGCATAGAGGAGTTAAGACTTCCATAGAAAACCAATGGGGACTGCTTTTGACGACAGGAAAAAGAAGCAAGTCTGTCGACAGGAGTTGTGGGATATATTGATTGTTATGGTGAAATGTTACAATATATAAAAAAATTGTTTCCATAAACTCTTTCCTGTTCAAAATTGCTTTTGTCCGGAATTGTTGGGTATGCAAGTGCAGATTTGCATGTGATGTTTGACTGCACTACGCTGTGAGTGGCTCAAATAAATAAAAAAAAATGCAGCCAGGACTGCGCTTTTATTCTCTCCTAATGAGGAGCACAGAAAAAAAGCATTTTATGCATGCACTCAAAAGGCCAGGAAACTTTCTTCACACTAGTTAATTTGCTTGCACGCATTTGAAGCAACAGCTGCCAGAAGTGTGTGGGTGACTTGCGAACGCCTAAGAACAGCACATTAATGCAAGCTGTCGTCCGGAGCTCGTAGCTTCCATTCCAATGGCAAAAACAAATGAGGCGGAGTATATACTGACCACGATATAAAACAAACCTCATTTTGCAGATGCGAAAACAGCCTTAGCGTCACACAGCCCAACAGTCTAATCCGACCGTTCACAAAAACTTAATGTTTCCTGCCGTATGTCCGCCCACAGTTCCATGACATCAGACCCTCGCGTCTTCTGCTTAGTCACGACATCCATTCGCCGCAGGTTGTGTGGCGAGAAGTAGGTCTTCCAACATCCCACCTTTGCCTCTTTGAGGACCTCCTGCCGCTTGAGGTCTTCTTTGTCCCCGGGCTTTGACGGAAGTTCGTGTTCGTTCAACCACTTTTGCATTACGGGGTCAGTATTATCCCTCAGGTTGAATGTCATGACCTTCTTCATGTTTTCGGCACTGCTGCGCTCCAGGATCTGGAGTAGCCGCTTTCCTTCATCACCTTCCTCCAGCATGTTGCCATAGCGGTCTCCAATGAAGCCGGCCAGTCGAAGCACAGTTCCTCGCGTGTCCTTCTTCAATTGCTCGTACGTGACGAAGAACACGTTGGGTTCATCTTTCAGAGAGTAGCCGGCCCTCACGTGCTCGAAGTAGTCACCGTAGCCGAGTTCCCCGTTCAGGAATGCCTCCAGGAAGTCGTCGAACGTGCCGTCCCCGAAGCGAAACGTGGTCAAGCCATTTATCTGCAAGAGTGAGAGGATCACGACAAATGAAAACGGATGATTACTTCGGTGCTGCCATTTTACTTGGTAAGGCGGTGCGTTTTTTGTGAGCAGCATACGGCCAGTGTGAAACGTAACCGTGAAGAAAACCTACAAGCATTAATATAGCGCTTGACATTTAAAAATAGTATACACATCATCCTACTATCTTTTGGAAGCTTAAATGTGGCCTCCAATATGCAAAATCCTGCCTAGATTATAAGGCTACTCGGTAATGACGAAGTTAAGTAATATTCCAGAACCCTTCCGTGGCCTTTCGGAGACGAGCTTTTATTGATTGGTACCAAATTTCCCGCTGGAGTTTCCGCGCACCCCACGATAGAGACAACCATCTCCAGGACGCGCGAGCCACAACTCAAGATGATAATTATGTCATTAGCCGGTGTCTCTAGACCACATTTGTGGAGGTGAAATTAGGACTCGAGTGTTTTGGAGCGTGGTAGGGAAATAAGATGATCGTTGACAAGCCCGGAACCTGTGCGCCCTGGACACACACCCCAACTTGCGTCGCTTTCGAAAACGCCTGCACGCATCCACTTCCGGTGTTCCGGCCAGTCAGATGTCGCCAAAAAAGACGTTCTCGAAAGAGGCGCAATTTGGGATACGGGCCCAGATCGTTTTTCTCGTGTCTCACAGAATTCGCCCCCGATAGTAAGTGCTGGGATGAACTTAGTCCTAAGCGGACGATGATCATCATGACGACGTACGTGGTGGTAGAGCGACACGCAGACGTCCCAGGGGTTTCGGGCCACGTAGATATATTTGGCCTCCGGGTTGAGCTTCTCCCTACTCGGAGGGAGGTGGGTGCAGAAGGTCCGCACGGGCGTGTTGGCTTCGTAGTCTGGGGCACCCACTCGGTACTCGACGAACACGGCAGCCTGTGCGAACTGCTCATACGTGTTCACCGGTTCGCCTTCATTGAGGATTAACTGAGTGATGTACTGAACCCAGTGGGTGCCACTCCTCGGGTACGACACCTGCAAGAGGTCGCCTTTCCGGGCGACGAAATCCAAGCCTTGTCTCAGGGACTCCGGAGTAATGAAAGGGCACCTCCGTATGCCGTCGATGATCTGGTAGAAGGGTTTAGGTCCATCTGTAGCCATTGTCTTGCCGTCCTCCAGGCACGACAACCACTACAAATATGGTTGCTAAACGAAGGATAAATAAACTTCTCATAAATGGTTATGCTCAGCAGATACTTTCAGTTAGTCTACCGATAACGAAGGTTAGCATCACTGAGCAAATCTACATTCGGGCTACTGCGAGACTCTTTTCAGTCTAAAGAAAAAGGTAAGAACTCTCAATAATAATGACAGTAATATTATTCTTATTTAAGAACAATCATTCATGCAATAGCGTATAGTGTACTGAGGCAAGGAATTGATGTATTTGCAATTTTGGGCTGAATGTTGGCAATGCCGCATTGATAGGTTTGATTTGGTTTATGGGGGTTAAACGTTCTAAAGCGACCCGGGCTATGAGGGACGCCGCAGTGAAGGGCTGCGGAAATTTCGACCACCTGAGGTTCTTTAACGTGCACTGACATCGCACGGTACACGGGCCTCTAGAATTTCGCCTCCATCGAAATTCGACCGCCGCAGCCGGGATCGAACCCGCGTCTTTCGGGTCAGTACCCGAGCACCATAACCACTGAGTAGTGATGCAAAACTATCAAAAAATTTACTATCGATATTATCGATAGTTTTTTTAAGCTATCGATATTGCAAAAAAAAACTATCGATAGAACATCCATAGTACTATCGATAAATCGATAGTGCTATCGATAGAGTAAAAAAAAGTATCGATAGTGCTACTATCCACAGACTATCGATAGTGCTATCGATAGTGAGACTATTGATAGTGAGACTGTCGACAGTGAGACTATCAATAGTTAGACTGTCGATAGTAAGGTAGAAGAAACCTGGAGAAGACAGATTGAGGCCGATGAGCGTATTGGCCTGGAAAATTCCCAGTCGAGGTCGGCGAATGGTAGACAGAGCACCGCTGGTCAAGATGCCGATGGGTGCGTGCGATCAGGCTTAGACCCGGTCACTCAGTGCGCTAAAATTCTAAAGGGTCTCAACCTGCCCGATGATGTGGACGTACCGTTATGGTTCACCGAGGTAGAAAGCATGTTCGTTTCGTACAATGTGGCAGACGACAGTCGCGTGCACCTCATCATGCAAGCGCTGAGTCGTTGACCTAACGGGTGAGATACCTCCTGCAGGAACTAGGAGCCGAGGAACGCAATAGCTGTGACGTGGTGAAGGCCGCAGTACTGAACGGGCTGAAGCCGACCCCGGCACAGTACCTGGAGCGGTTTGAGAAGGCGCTCAAGAGGAAAGACGACGCTTGGATGCAGTTCGCCTCCAGCACATACTTTGACTATTACCTCCAGTCCAGAAAGGCGGAAACAAAAGAAGAAATTGTTTCTTCAGTAGTAGCAGACCGCATGAAAGCTGGCCTCAGCGCCGAAGGACTAGAGTACATACGGCTGCGTGAGGGTAAGAAGTGGCTCACACCTAAGGAGCTAGCCAGAGAGGTAGACACATTTGAAGATGCGAAAGGTAGAGGTGCAGCTGTGCGACAACCGGTGACAGCGCTCGAGCACACGAAGGAGCGCGATGTGAACCAGGGAAAACGGAGCGAGTGGGTCACATCGCTAGGGATTGTCCGCTCTCCGGGCAGACCGGCAGGAGCAAGGACAACGCCACCGGAAGGAGCTTTGGTAGCTGAGTGTGCAGCCCCTGTTGTTTCTGTGTATATTTGTTTGTGTAGTTTTTCAACTGTTATAAATGTCCAGTTTCTTCGTTCGTCTGTCTGTCATCACTCGTCTACAGTCTGGCTGTCGGCTACACGTCCAATGCCAAATAAGCGAGCACCTCGAAAGAAATGAGGTGCGAAGCAGGAAGAACCTTGTAACATCTTAACGACGAATTTAGTTCAACGGGGTGTCATACATTCAGATTGGTTTTTGGGAAAAGATTTAATGAAAACGTGATAGAAAACATGTAAAAGCAAATTAGGTTTACCCATTAGTTATGGCATTAAAGACTAAGGGCATCGGGGTGAACTTTTGGCTCGCTATGTGTAGAGTTCGAGGCTGCGGCATGTGAATGGCACGGAAACTGTTCTTTAGAAATATATATGCATTGCTTGATGCATAACTGAAAAAATACTGTTGCACGATTTTGAGCTGTGCGATCTTTGTTTATTGAACTGTCGCACCCTCACTGCAGCATACTTGTCTAGAAGATGCGCTGTCATACCTACCGTGTGCAAATGTATGGCGATGCTTATCAAGCATTTCGTCGGTGGTAATGTTATAAACGTAGCAGTGGTTCATTGCTGAAACCTGGGAAGCATTTCCAATGGAACAACAAATAAGAGGGACATCTTGATATACCAGCTAGATAAAGAGTTAAATATAAGCAAAAAATCACAGAACATTGGAAGGAGTTCTACATTAATATATTCAATTATGTATCGCATCGTAACGAAGGCACTCGATGGCATGACTATGACTCAGAATGCAACAAGACGACGCAAAGAGAAGAACGAGCATTAATTTCTGTGGCTCATGATAGCATGGCACATGCACTGTGCAAGCCTAGTGCATTTTTGCTCTACACGCCGAGCTGTGTACAAGTTAACCAATTTCAAAGATAACTGTCGGGGTTGTGAGGGCTTGCAAGAGTTAAATAAAATGACTAGCCCTTTAAATTGAGACGCAAAAGCGTCCGGGACAATTCAGTTTTTAATTAAAAGGTACCTGGGACAGTTCGAAAGCATTATCCATAGTGCTATCGATATTACTATAGATATTACTATCGACAGTACTATCCATATTAATATCGATAGTACTATCAATACTACTATCGATAGTATTAGCGATACTGCTATCGATACCACTATCGGTAGTTTTTTTTACAAACAATAGTGACACAACTATCGATAGTCTTGCATCACTACCACAGAGCCACCGCGGCGGCTCGCATTGATATCATATCCCAAAGAAAATGCCGCACTCTGTCTCATACATTCGTCCTCAGCCAACCGGGGGGGGACGTGCCTGATCTCTTGGTCTCCGATCTTTAGACTCTTTATTCAGACTGTCGTCTTGGGTCACTTTTGGCACCGCGGGTTCACAAAGAAATGTCAATCCTTAAGCGTTATGAAAAATTCCGGTCTTCAGTGTACCCATTGTGCAACGAAATATGGTAGCGCTAGAAGATGCGTCTGCGTTCCCGAAATGTTTAATTAACTCCCTGAATATATTTTGCTGTGACTACAAACCCAAGCTTAAAAGTATCTTTCTTGCTTTGTGATTTACCTACTTTATACGAGCTCGTTTGCTTGAGTTCAGTGTTTACTCACGACTTTAATAATTATTGCTTATATTCTTCACTGAAGTTATTATGCCTGCATTTGTCGTTCGCCGATATTGCCGGGCCCAGTCCCGCAAGCCTCCCTATTTGCCGTGACATGGGTATTTTCTTATGCATTTTTCTGCAAGATGGCAAAACTTAGGGGCCATCAAATGGATTGATGCGGAGGAACTGCGTTAGCGTTTTTTTTTTCACTCGCCAATCTATTCAAATTCGAACTACATTCCAATTCTAGTCCACTCTTGATGCCATTTCTATTTCGATTCTGATCGCTTGTTTCATTAATTTTTGCTGCGTCAATCTTAGCCATTTTCCAATGAGCTGAGTCATTCGTAGTCCATCGACTCTCTCTTCTCTCCTGCATGGGGAAAAACGAGAAGGGGAGGGAGAAGAACGGTTGGCAGGTGTCGCCACCTGCCAGGTGTGACGACGGCAGTCGCCGGGTTTTCGCTCCAACTTTGTTTGGTTCTATGCGATCGCATAATAAAATAATTGTCCCCAATAATGAGGGTGACATTAAGCCGTCTACTGACAGCGCAATATGTGGTTTGTTACCAGTTATAAAAAGTGCTTGTAACAAGTGCGCAACGATACAGCTCTGGTATCTTTCCGCATGAGGCCTTGCATTTCTTAAAAGCGCCTCAGGCATATTCAAACAGACTTCCCTTATCTTTCAGGTCTTGCGGTGTTGAAGTTGGCGCGCTGTACACCTTGTCCTTGATGTAACCTCTCTCAGAGGTACCGCCAGCAGCGGTTTCCTCATTGCAACTGCGTAGCTTAGGCTGCGCGATGAATCGTACACAATAAGGGTGCTTTAAAAAGGAGCGTCTGACTTGTTTCGCCCTCATTGTACAATCAAGTGAGGCATATTGCAAAGAAATTAGCGCAGGAAAAGAGGCAAAGGACAATGAAAGACACATCTGACGATTAACAAGCGCTACTACCGCTGTTTTACTGAGGCGGAAAGCAGAGAATATGAAGCAAAGTGTGAGCATGCGCAACGACGGCGGCAGTACGGACACAAAAAACCACGCAACCGTGGTTTGATTTGGCAAAAAAAAAAGGAATCGATGAAAACGCATTCAGCATTATAAATCTGCGAAGAAGTGTCGCTCGCGCAGCGATCAGATAGCTTTTTGATATGGAGGGCCTCTAGAAGAAGCCGAGCCTTTACACTGACGCTCCTGCCCAGACTCTTAATTGGTGCTTTCAAATCGTGCCCTGCACGTACTGACACAGGAAGACAAATGCAGCATAAGGTTCGAGTTGTTGTCGTTGTTTGCTATATTTCTGCATGCTCCAGAAGTCGGTCATGAATGCGGCGGCCAGTTTGGCCTACAAACCTCACTGTTTAGTCTAGCCTGCATTTTATGAGGGCACGATTTCTGAAGAGCAGGTTGCAAACAAAGAGAAGCAATAGCTATTTTCACTACCTGGTAGTGTGCTCAGTCGTAGCTCAATAAATAAATCTTTGTTGGCACGGGAGGAGTACATATAGCAAACATGGTTGCTACAGAACATCAGCTTCCGATCTAAAAAGCGTAACTCTTGATTCTCAGGGAGTTGTCAGACAGAGAAGGCTTTCAGCTTTCTGCAAAGGGGCCGTGGAGTGAGGCCACCCAGAAGCTAGACAGTCACTCTGTCCTTTCCTTCGTACACTTTTGACTGAGAATTTAGGCAACGTTTGTGGAACAATGGCTAATAGTGTTTAAAAATTGGCGCAGTGCAAAGAAGAATGTTCTAGACATGAACAAGTCGATTCGAATCATCTACTTCAAACAGTGGTCCGAACTTTTTTTTCTGTTGCTCGTGCAGTAATGAAACATAGAAGTTTGCAGCTAAATGTGTTGGTATACCAGGTGTCCCAGCTAACTTCAGCCAAGGGTTAAAAAATAAATTATTAGAGACAGGCGAGTGAAACCAGTTGCATATTGGTGACAGCCATCTTGCGCACCACAGGCAATTTTTGTTTCGCAATTAATTAATAGTATGATTAAGTTCAATTATCTAGATTAACAAATATTGACTTTCGACCACAAATTGCATTTGAACTGTTGTCGATCGAGCACATTCAGAAACCCCCATTCCATAATTTATAAGGAAACCCTCGTGTGTCTTTTTTTTTTCCAGCTGCAAAGAAATACCGCGAAATAAAAAAATAAACCACGTGACTAACGCATTCGCGCCCCAAGCGCGGTTTGAGCAAACTAAGTCAGCTGTAGCCTTCACTCGACGGCCCCGCAGCGTCGGCGGGTGTCGATATGTTGGCGGTGCACGGTTAAGCCAGTTGACACGCGTGACGGTGCAAGTTGCAGCGAGCGCGCCGCGCTTTGCAGTCGCGATACAGACTATCAAGCTCGGAGGGTAGAACATACATATGGGATGAACTTTATTTGGCACTTATAAAAAACAGATACTGGCGGTATATGGCATGGCTACGCGGCGATAAAAGTCGTGGCCCGCGGCTGCCCTAAACCCATTTCATTTAGGTTTGTTACCAGTTATAACAAGTGCGCAACGATACAGCTCTGGCATCTTTCCGCATGAGGTCTTGCATTTCTTAAAACCGCCTCAGGCATATTCAAGCAGACTTCCCTTATCTTTCAGGTCTTGCGGTGTTGAAGTTGGCGCGCTGTACACCTTGTCCTTGATGTAACCTCCCAAAAAAATAGTCCAGAGGTGTCATATCCGGTGACCTAGTCATCCTGTCCATTTCTGTGGAAACGCTGCGTCGAGCCAGGTCCGAGCCTTGTCGCTGCTGTGCGCAGGGGCGCCATCGTGCTGAAACCACGCAACTGTGGCCCTGGCGAGCGGTAAATTCGAATGGAAGTCATCAACGGGTCCTTTGAGAATGTCACTGACGTAGCGCTCTGTTGTCAACGTCTGGTAAAAAAACAAACAGGCCCCAGCAAACTATCGTCGAAAATTCCGCAGATGACACTGAGCCACCATTGGTACTGGTGCCGCGTCTGTGAAACCCAGTGGGGATTTGACTCACTCCAGTAGTGAGCAATGTACAGGTTTACCTGCTCATTTCGCGAAAACCTCACCTCGTCACTCCATATCACTGTGGTCAAAAAATCCGGGTTGTCTTGCATCTCTATCAGAATCCAATTAGCAATATCTGTGCTGCTTTGGAAGTCTCGTGGCGCCAGAGTTTGATGCAACTGAACTGCATGGCACGGATGCAGGCGGTTCAGCATCCGCCAAACTGATGACATGGAGACTCCGGCATCTTGGCTCGCTGCGGACGCTTGCCTGGGGATCCAAAGCGAATGGCGATAAAATATTCGTCTCGACATCCTCACCAAAGACGGCTGCTCTGGAGAAACGGGGCCTGGAAGGTACGCAGGATCGTTATTGGATTTGGCCGTCTGCCTGGGTGCCATTGTTGCATAAAGTCTGCAGCGCGCCTTCTGTTCTCATGAGATGCTCCTAGAGCCAGAACCATGTCTGCTCCCGCTTCATTCGTAAACCGCATGTCTGCAACGCTGGAACTCAGCTTCCATCTCACATGTGACTGGCATCAGAACAGAACCTGAAAAACTTTGCTAGACAGCTGCGTCCAGCGGTTGGTTTTTGGTTTTCGGGGAAAGGAAATGGCGCAGTATCTGTATCTGTCTCACATATCGGCGGACACCTGAACCGCGCCGTAAGGGAAGGGATAAAGGAGGAAGTGAAAGAAGAAAGGAAGAAAACCGTCCAGCGTTCAAAATCCTCTTTAGATGGCGACAACACTGCCGTGAACACCTCACGACAAAAAAAAAAAAGATGCGTTGTATTTCTCTTTTGCTTCTCGGTGACAAAGCAAACTCGAGATTTCAGTAACTTGTGAGATAGGGGTTATGGCGTTATCGCAAAAGCGCGGCGCGCTCGGTGCAACTTGCACTGTCACGCGTATGTGCCAACTGCCTGACGAGGTCATGAAACCGTGCACCGCCAACAAATCGGTCTGCCGCTGCTGCGGAGCCGTCAAGGCTGCAGCTGATTTAGTTTGCTCAAACCACGCTTGAGAGCAGCACGATCGTGGGGCGCGATTACGTTAGTCACGTGTTTTATTTTTGTATTTCGCCGGCATTCTTCGCAGCGGAAAAAAAAAGAAACACGTGAGGGTTTCCTTATCATAAGTGATGGAATGGGGGATTCTGAAGGTGCTCGACAACTCTTCGTATTCAATTTGTTGTCGAAAGTCAATATTTATTAATTTAGATAAATAAACTTAATAAATCTGTTAAGTGAGAAAAAATTCCCTGTGGTACGCAAGATGGCTGTCACCAATATATACAACTGGTTTCCCTCGCCTGTGTCTAATTGTTTATTTTTAAACCCTTGGCACAAGTTAGCTGGGACACCCGTATACCTAGCTATTGATTGCATATTCATGAAGCCAAAATTCCTTAAAAACTGCTTTATCGGTGGCTGTGCAAGCGTGCACACCACTAATCCGTTTGTCTACATCATGCAGGTGTTCGCCTTCGTCGCTAATGCCCTGCTTCCGGCGTTGTTGGCCCTTCCCCCAGCAAGCACGTCATCCACTGCAGTTTACTGCAGTGACGATCGCATCTTCGCATGGCCCCAACCCGACGTCATCACTTCATCATGCCCGGCAGCGCCTCCCCCTGGATACCATTTACCCGGCCCATCCTGGAAAGCCTCATCACCAGCAACATCAGCCACGGGATATATAAGCAGCGATCGACCGCCTTCGCCGCTTTGTGGGCTCGGTGGCTGTGCAAGCGTGCACACCACTAATCCGTTTGTCTACATCATGCAGGTGTTCGCCTTCGTCGCTAATGCCCTGCTTCCGGCGTTGTTGGCCCTTCCCCCAGCAAGCACGTCATCCACTGCAGTTTACTGCAGTGACGATCGCATCTTCGCATGGCCCCAACCCGACGTCATCACTTCATCATGCCCGGCAGCGCCTCCCCCTGGATACCATTTACCCGGCCCATCCTGGAAAGCCTCATCACCAGCAACATCAGCCACGGGATATATAAGCAGCGATCGACCGCCTTCGCCGCTTTGTGGGCTCGGTGGCTGTGCAAGCGTGCACACCACTAATCCGTTTGTCTACATCATGCAGGTGTTCGCCTTCGTCGCTAATGCCCTGCTTCCGGCGTTGTTGGCCCTTCCCCCAGCAAGCACGTCATCCACTGCAGTTTACTGCAGTGACGATCGCATCTTCGCATGGCCCCAACCCGACGTCATC
Organism: Amblyomma americanum; assembly: GCF_052857255.1. Lineage (NCBI taxonomy): Eukaryota > Metazoa > Arthropoda > Arachnida > Ixodida > Ixodidae > Amblyomma > Amblyomma americanum. Next base: position 164,824,667 of record NC_135498.1, on the reverse strand, counting down.
ACTTCATCATGCCCGGCAGCGCCTCCCCCTGGATACCATTTACCCGGCCCATCCTGGAAAGCCTCATCACCAGCAACATCAGCCACGGGATATATAAGCAGCGATCGACCGCCTTCGCCGCTTTGTGGGCTCGGTGGCTGTGCAAGCGTGCACACCACTAATCCGTTTGTCTACATCATGCAGGTTAGTTATCCGCATTCCTTGTATGCTAAAAGAAGTAGCAATTATTTCCTAGTGCAGCTGCCGAGCCCGCAATGCTGCATTTTTCTTGTGCTTGAATGCGCTCATGTTGTTCGCTGCTTGCTGATCTTGGCAGGCGATATTGAAACTAACCCAGGACCTAACAATCTCGAGGCTGTATTCGCAGAATTAAAAAAGTTATCCGCCGGTCAAACTCAACTAATCTCCGAAGTGCAAGGTCTCAAAAACCAGCTTATATCCACTGACGGTGCTATAGCTGGTTTAAGTAAGCGCATGACCGATCTTGAGACACATTTGGAAGCCATGACAGCCATAAAATCTGAGTTAGAAATTATAAAATCTGAAAATACTCGGCTATCTCGTCAGATTGAAACCCTTGAGACCCGCATTGACGATAGTGAAAATAGATCTCGCCGTAACAACCTCATATTTTATGGAATTCCGGATTCTAACCCCTCCGAAACGTTTGCGGACTCTGAGGGAGAGGTCATTCGTCACTGCGCTCAACACTTGAGCTTAACCATTCATCCTGAGGAAGTAGAACGTGCCCACCGACTCGGCCGCCATGAACCCAACCGCTCTCGACCAATAATAGTCAAATTTAATTCGTACAAAATAAAAGACACAATACTCTCTAACGGCCGCAAATTTAAAGGAACGAAATTCAGTGTCGGCGAAGACTTCTCCCACAGAGTTCGTAGCGCCCGCAAGCAGCTAGTCACCTTTGCTAAAGCTAATTCCGACAAATTTGCCCTACGCTACAAAACCTTGCATATCGGTCCCAGGCGCTACATTTTTGATGAGATCTCGCAAACTGTGAAAGAAATAACAATTGCTACACCACAATCAGATTAGCAATCATCTCTTCGCAAACAACTAAAAACCCGCCCCAAAAATATTCCCCTGTCCGCTGTGTTCACCAACATACGTAGTTTCCTTTCCAAGCGCGAACTTATTTCCAATATTGTCTTGTCATCTAGCAGCAATCTACTGATACTAACCGAAACCTGGTTGAACAGTGCCATCGCAGATAGCGAAGTACTAACTGACTTGCCAGACTTCCAAGTCTTTCGGAAAGACCGCCAGGACTCACGAGGAGGGGGAGTACTGATAGCGGTGAGCCAGCAGTTATCAATGTCGATAATTGACGACTCGTCCGACCTGGAAATCTTATGGCTCCACTGCCACGCTGTACCACACACGATTTTACTCGGTGTCTGTTATAGGGCTAACGCACACATCTTCCTCTTTGGCGACTTTAATTTTCCTAATATTGATTGGCAGCACCAGCCCGCACCGACAACTAATAATGGCGAAGCAAGGGAATTTCTAGATTTCTGCTACAATTTTAACCTTACTCAAGTAATATCCAAACCTACGCGCGTAACACAAAACTGTGCGAACATTTTAGACCTATTACTGACTAATTGCCCAGATAGCGTTCAGCCCATTACGTACCTCCTTGAGATCAGTGATCACAAAACTATGCATGTCAACATCGACCTTAAAGCAATTAGGCGCCCAAAATACAATAAAACAATCCGCCTTTACAACAAAGGTAATTATGATATAATGAATGCCGAACTGACAACGTTTTTCGTAAGTTTTTCCTCAAGTTTTCATTCACGAAGTATTCATGAGAACTGGCTAGCATTTAAGAATAAACTTGATGCCCTAGTCAATGAATTCATTCCCCAAATAACTTTCCACGCTAATCCACACAAACCATGGTTTACTAAAAGTCTTAAAAGGTTGGAAAATAAAAAGAAACGCCTGTTCCGCTCAGCAAGAGCCCATGGAGCGCAAAGCGCATGGGCGAAGTACCGCGCTGCGGAAAAATCGTATCAATCTGCTATCCATAACGCCAAGCACAACTTTTTTCATCAAGACCTTCCTAATATGCTCAGTGATAATCCCAGGAAGTTCTGGCAAGCCGTTAACCCTCATCATGAACACACGATTACCCTCAAAGACGAATCAGGCATGGCTATGACCGACTCTGAGTGCGCTACTTTATTCAACGCAGCGTTCTCATCCGTCTTTACTAATGAAACCGATACGCAACTTCATACATCTAATTTACTCTTTGAGCATGCTATGCCGGTAGTCGCATTTTCCTCACTGGGTATTGCGTCCTTAATTAGAAACATGAAAATCTCATCTTCATCTGGTGTAGACAATATTAACTCGAAACTTCTAAAGAACACTAATGATATTTGTGCCGAGTTCTTATGCTTACTTTTTACCCAGTCACTCTCAACAGGACAACTACCGGACGATTGGAAAACTGGAAAGGTCGTTCCAGTCTACAAATCAGGTAACAAAGATTCGCCGTTAAATTACCGACCCATTTCCCTTACTAGTGTGCCCTGCAAACTAATGGAACACGTCATCTATACTCATATTATAAACTTCCTCGACTCGAACAATTTTTTCCATTCGTCTCAACACGGTTTTCGGAAAGGTTTTTCTTGTGAAACGCAGCTAGCCCTATTCATTCATGATTTACATGCTAATCTCGATTCTAACCTACAGACCGACGCCATTTTCCTGGATTTTGCAAAAGCATTTGACAAGGTACCTCATAAACGCTTAATCCTAAAACTTTCCTGTTTGAACTTGCCCCCCGACATAGTAAAATGGATAGAAGAATTCCTGACTAATCGCTCACAGTTTGTCGTTGTTAACAATCAAAATTCCAATCCGCTACCAGTAACATCAGGCGTCCCTCAAGGTTCTGTACTAGGCCCGCTTCTATTCCTAATTTATATTAATGACTTACCGGCCAATGTGTGCTCTAATATTCGCATGTTTGCGGACGACTGCGTCGTTTATCGCACAGTTACTAACGCCTCCGACCCAACATACCTACAAGATGACCTAAACCGCATACAGGAATGGTGCGACCGTTGGCTAATGGAACTGAACCCCCATAAATGTAAACGTTTGTCCTTCCGCCGCCGCCGTAACCCGCTTGATTTCCCATATGTAGTCGCTAACGTTCACCTGCAGTCCGTTTCATCATACAAATACCTAGGCGTCACACTGTGTAACAACTTATCATGGGCTACACACGTTACTAACGTCATTTCCTCGGCTAATAAAACTCTCGGATTCTTACGACGTCATCTTCGCCACGCCCCACAACAGGTAAAATTACAAGCATATAAAACGCTTGTCAGGTCAAAGTTAGATTACGCATCGCCAGTTTGGAACCCTCATCAAGTTTACCTTATCAATGCGCTCGAGTCACTTCAAAACAGAGCAGCCAGATTCATTCATTCCTCCTATTCGTACGATATCGGTGTAACATCTTTAAAAGCGGAATCCAGTTTAGCGCCCCTTTCACTTCGTCGTCGTATTTCTAGCCTCTGCCTATACCATAAATTTTTCCATAGTTCGCTGCGCTGCGCTCCCTACATTGCCCCGCCAGCCGGCATATCCCACCACATTCGTCATCCTTTCCAAGTGTTTCGCCCCCGTGCCCGTACTGTTACCTGTGCCGCTTCTTTTTTTCACCGTGTTTCTGTAGACTGGAACGACCTCTCCAATGACATCGCTACCATCTCATGCCCATCCACATTCGCCGAAGCTGTTACCAACCATTTTTCAACATAACACTTGTTCATTTGACTGTATGTACCCACCCCTTATGTAATACCCCCAGTGGGTCTTTAAGGTATTAAAATGAAATGAAATGAAATGAAACTCCCCACTATCCATAATTGAAAGGCTTTATATCACCAGTATATAAGAAAGGGTTCGAACAATGTGAGTGTATACCTAGGTAGGCAACTGTTCCCACTGAATTGCAGTGCCTTATTCTTGGCCTCTTTGTTACTTCCTTCATTTAGGCTGCTGATGGAAGGTGTTTGCTCTAATAATTGACAGGCTTGATCCTGAAATGCTATTTTTTCGTTTCAGCAGTAGTTGCGTACTAACCGGCAGCAGTTTGTATTGGCTAATAAATGTACATCTCATACCTCTGCTGTATCTGGGGTACCCAAAGGAACCGTCCTGGGGCCCCTTCTATTCCTTAAATATACAAATGACTTACCAGCTAACATATATTCTAATGTGCGCATGTTTGCTGATGACTGCGCTATTTACCACCCAATAGCTAACAGTATAGTAACGTTCAACTCCTGCAATTTGGCACTGAATGCGTAACAACTTCGAGTAACAATGCATTAACGTATTTAAAAGTGAAGAATTCATCTCTACTCCTTTTATCGACGTCACTGCCACTCATCTTCAATATACTTGACCTCCAGCTTAGAAATTACTGCTGTGACAGAATATAAATACCTAGGTGTTCATTTAAACAGGGATCTTAACTTGTCGCATCACATAACGCAGATTACCGGTGTAGCTAATCGCGTGCTCAAAAGTTATACTCAGTTATACGAAGCGGCTCGCAAAGGTCACCAGCATCGAAACTTCAGTACAATTTCCTTCACAGAATCTGGCATGTCCGGAATGGCAAATATATATACGTCTTTGAGGTAAGGGGTCGGCTCTGGAGCTTGCTATCACATTATTATGCATTTCATCATTTCGGTTTCTACAATTTGCACTTGCGCAAAGTTAAAATCTAGGCTCCCGCAATGAGTTCCACGCCGCCTGGAGTCTATCATCGTCTTCGACTGAATGCCGCGCTTGCAAACCGCTTCTGATAGCACTTAGATCAAGCGACAACTGTGGTTCAGTTTAAACTGCGCAGCACATTATCTATGAATGGTCAGCTTACGCAGACGAACCAGCATATTACGAGCGTCAAATGGAGACTCTCGCACAAGTGCCAGTAACCATGAGCTACGTTTTAAGTCCCTAGCTGTGCCCAAGGCCGCAAAGCCGTGCCTTGAAAATTTTGTTTGCTTATTTGGACGACACTGGACATATTGATAAACGTTAAAACTTTTTTTGCGTACCCCTTAATGCGTATTTCCTAAGCAGTGGAGTTTTTCTCTGGCCACCCACAGGACATTGTACTTATTCATCAACTCTAAATCTTTTGCGAATTCTCCTTTTTTGTACATACACTTCAATGGCGGCATGTATTTTCCATTCCCTTCATTTTTATATTTTATACACCCTTCTATTTCTGCCTTTCTCTCCCAAAACCTATTGCCCAATGAAGAGTGGAATGCCAGCGCTGTTTCTACGCCGGCTGTATTCTCTGCATTTTCATTCGACATCATCCCTATCTCCCTTTGGCATAAGAGTTTCTTACTATATGTTAACTAGAAGGAAAGCTGGCGCACCGCCTATGGGAGTTTGCATGGAGCTTCCTCGAGACCACCTCAGCCACCATGAGCGCTCTAAGCATTATGGGGCGGAGAGCTGCCGCCTGCAGAAATACAACTTTTGGCCAAAAAATAATGAAAAAACGAACGCTGTTCGATAATGAAGAATGTCCTATCATTCAATATCCTGTCTATAAATCGTAACAAATGAGCAGAAAAGCATGTAAATGCTATCCGATCATGAAATCATCACCGGGTACATCACTCGTCCATTTGGTAGAAAGAAAACATCCACTAAGCGAATTCACTGCTACAACCGCGCTAATTTCGATGGGATTAACTCTGCACTGCAATCATTTTCGGAGGACTTCCTAGCTCACTGTTCATCTCGCTCTGTCGAAACAAATTGGAAATCACTTAAAGACACATTAACTAATCTTGTTGACAAGTTTGTGCCGGTCATCACCATCAGATATCATAAAAATGCACCATGGTTCACAAATCGCCTTCGTCGTCTTAATAATAAGAAAAAACGCTTGTACCGCCAAGCAGTCAAAACAGGTCTTCCATCATCATGGACAAAGTACAGGCATTGCGATCATGAATATCAGTCACTGCTTAATACAACTCGTCATCATTTCTTCAGTCACGACCTGTCCACCATGTTAACGAATAACTGTCATAGATTTTGGCGCGTCATCAATCCGAGTTCCCACCCCGAAATCGTACTAACTAATCCTGACGGTGATCCTGTAACTGAAACTGAGTGTGCACAGCTTCTTAACGACGCATTCGTCTCAGTGTTCACCCATGAAGATACCACTTCCTCGCCCATGTTACAGTCATCTTCCGTCACTTCCATGCCAGAAATTATCATTAACGAATCAGGAATTCTAGCCCTTTTGAATAACCTCAAAGTTACTACTAGCTCTGATCACCTTGGATTTAATAACAAAATACTAAAGAATGCCTCTCTAAACCTCTATCAAGTATTGACATCACTTTTTTCACAATCATTATCATCTGGTACAATTCCTGACGACTGGCGTACAGCGAAAGTAATACCCATTTTCAAATCCGGAGACCGCACCATTCCACTTAACTATCGCCCTATCTCATTAACCAGCAACATCTGTAAACTCCTGGAACACATAATTCATACTCAAGTAATTAATTATCTAGAGAAGCACGATATCATTTTCAAATACCAGCACGGTTTTCGCAGGGGTTATTCATGCGACACACAACTCACTGGATTTACTAACGACATATTTTCCGCAGTAGACGCTGGCTTACAGGTTGACGCAGTATTTTTAGACTATTCTAAAGCTTTTGATCGCGTTCCCCATCACAGGCTCCTAACCAAATTGACAAACTTAAATCTCCATCCCAGCGTTATTTCATGGATAAAACAATCCCTCGATAACAGAAAACAATTCACCTCTGTCAACGGCTTTAACTCGTCTTCTGTCCCCGTAACATCTGGAGTCCCCCAGGGAAGTGTACTTGGCCCTCTGCTCTTTTTAATTTTTATTAACGATCTACCCAAGTGTGTATCGTCTCAAATTAGGTTATTCGCGGATGATTGTGTAATATATCGTAATATTACTAATGAAACCGACCGCCAATCACTTCAAACTGATCTTGACGCTGTAACGGCTTGGTGTTCTTCCTGGCTAATGTCTCTAAATGCATCTAAAACAAAGTTAATGTCGTTTACTAACCGTTCCACTCGAATTGCTACAACATACTTCCTCAATAACGATAAAGTTGAACTTACAACAACTTACAAGTACCTAGGAGTTCACTTTCAGTCTGACCTAACTTGGCATTACCATATTAACACAATCTTAGCATCAGCAAATCGCGCACTCGGCCTTCTTAGGCGTATTCTCAAACACGCGCCTTCACACTTAAAAAAACTTGCTTACATCACGCTAATCCGCCCGAAAGTTGAGTATGCGTCTGCCATATGGGACCCTCATCAAGCTTACATCATAAACAACCTTGAATCCCTGCAAAACCGTGCTGTTCGCTTCATCTTTTCAGATTATTCACGCTTCACCAGTGTCACAGCATTAAAACAACGTGCCGAGTTGGCACCGCTATCATGTCGACGCCATTTCGCTCGCCTAACCTTGCTTCACAAACTGTATCACCATCCCACCCTCCACGACGACTTCTTTTTGCCACACCCTGCAGTCTTTCCTCGCCGCGACCACGTTAACAAAATAAAACGCGTCACATGCCGTTCATTGCTCTACTCGAAATCATTCATTCCTCGCACTATAATAGATTGGAATAACTTGCCATCACACATAGCTACTGAGGTTAACCCACAATCGTTTCAGCATTCGTTAAAACAAACCATGGACTAACAGATTTGGTATTTTTGTTGTATTATGTGCATTTACTGAGTATTTTCTTCTGCGTTGTTTGTTGTTGTTATTTGTGTACATTACTAGTTTTTAATTAATTATTACGTGTATTTTGTTTCTAATGCCTGTGCCATATTTTTATGCTTGTATCGCCCCCCCCCCCCCCCCCCCCCCCTATGTAATACCCTCGCACGAGGGCCCTTAGGGGTATTGTAAATAAATAAAAAAAAAATTGCTCAAAATAAGCAAACGCTTGCTCTCCTATTGGCCAAGCATTGCAGACCACGAAAGCCAATATTCCGTGCCTAACAGGCGCACTTTTAAAAAGAACTATCTTTCTGAAACAAAAAAATTGTCGCCTCAACACTTCAAGAGGTTTTTAATGGTACTTCGGAAACCAAAACCTTTTATTGGCGTCGGGTGCTGCTGCGTTTTCCCTGCTATGGTTTTTGCGCACTACATTTGCGCCAAAGTCGTGCGCGCTGTGGACGGAACGGGACATCTCAGTAAAGCCACTCTGTGTTACTGAAAAAAAAAAAAAAACGACTGTCCCGCACCAAGTAGCTCATCACCCTATGATGCTTTGCGCGCCCGTGGAGGTTCAGGTGCAGTGCTGCCAGCTTTCCATCTAGTTAATAGTAAGAAACTCTATGCTTTTCGGTGTCTGTCGTACACGCGCGGCTCCACTATTGATGTGAAGTACGCCGCGCGGCGCTAGGCGGCGCTAGTCGCCCACTCGCATTGAGTGCATGGACTGAGCGGCTGTTTCTTTCGCCGCACCGAGCGAGGTTTCGTCCGGCGGAGCAACGACGTGACAAGGCTCACGGTCCATGTCGGCCTTGTAGAGTTGCGCATTCTCCCCCTAAGTAACGACAAAAGAAAGATATTTTTTTGTCCTTGTGTGCAGCACTTGTTCCGCAAGGGGAGCGTGCAAAACGAATGGTGAAACCAGACGATCGGGCGCAGAACTAGTCTGGGTGGCCAGTTTCACTGAAGAATCCGCGATTAAACAGAGGTTCGAATACTGTGTACGTAGTACAGCCATCACATGATACCGACCAATCCCCGTAACTTCGCCAAATACAGGCCTGCCCCTACCACGTCGTGGCTGGCACCTACGAAGCACTCACCGCACGCCGAAGATGCGCCCTGCGAAGCGTCGTCGCCTCTCCACGATTGCCCAGTAGAAAGGGCGGCGATAGGAGAGGGGCGGAAGCGCTGATGACAAAACAGTGAGCAAAAAGAAAGGAAAGAAAGCGATAGGCGCGCCACGCTTGCTTGCTGCGGGCAAAAAAAAAAAAAAAAGAGAACATTTCAGCAGGATACGACACAGGCCCCAAGAGGCAGATAAGAATAAATAAAAGCGTTACTCCCACACCCTACTCGCGGCGTTCAAAGCGCTCGCTGCCGTCTTCGTGGATGCTGCTCCATGACCCCGTTGTGTCATTTGATTGGCCGTGGCACATTTTTTTCCCTGAGCGTAGACGTTAGTTTCAAAATAAATAGAATGTCTTTATCTGTACAAGATATTTCGTTGTGCCGAAAGCAGTGCATGCTCCTGCGCAGGTTAGATAATATTTAATGTATTCCTCGCTTTTACTGTAATGCCCGACCAAAAGCGCATTCACAAGGACAGTTGTGTTAAGATTTCGACCGATACTCAAGCTTCACACTTGGAATGTACAATTGATTTTTTAGTGTATAAAACTCTCCCTCCATCGCTATTGCTCCCCTCTGCACTTCTCCTTGCTATCCTCTCTCTTTGTTCCCGCAGGTTGGGTGCTTAATAAGATAAATTGCCGCGGCTAGCAACACCTTTCCTTTTTGTATTTTTATTGATAAACCACGACTATTGCTACTACTACCGGGTGCTCTCAAGTTCTCTACTGCGCGAAAATTGGCAGCTTTAAAAATGCAGTATTTCTTAGTTTTTTCTGCTTTTACTACTGGCAGGTAACTGGGAGATTCAGGATTGGCATCAGCCCATCCGCCTAGATGACGGCCTGGAGTCCTTGGACCCGGGCGCCGTTTTCGTCCAGTCGGACGATTATCTGCCGAGTCTCAGAGTCAATCAATCAATCAATCAATCAATACTTTATTCAACATCATCAGGATGTTGGGTGCGCCGGCAAAAAGCCAGTGATGAGGCTTGACGAGGCCGACGCACCCTACAGAGGCAGTTTGGTAGTGACACACATAAACAACAAAAGAAAGAAAGAAACCAAGTTGATACAGAGAAGATCATGGATTAACATTCGAACATTTAGGGCATGAGGTAGTACAGTTATCAATCAGTTGTTCGTCAACTCTGATTCATCATTTAATAAATGTGCGAGAGTGAAGCGCAACATTTGACAGCCATAATTTGTGCGCGTCCTAGGTAACAACCATTTCAAACTTGTTCTAGTTGAATACATAGAATGTTTACACTGTAATCTTGACAGCTGTAACATAAAACAGTTGTTTTTAATGACGCTTGCCCTGTATCGTTTGCGAAGTAATGTTTTGTATAACTGAGGAAGTGGGATGATGCCTAGTTCTTCACAAATTGGTGCAGAATGTTCGAGTCGAGGAGCGTTCACAATATTTCTAACAGCTTTCTTTTGTAAACGATGCAAGCGGTTGATGTTAGTGAAAGATGTGGTACCCCAGACCAGTAAACAGTAATCAACAACAGAAGAAAAAAGTGCGTTATACAGCATTTACTTTATATGCTTTGGCATAAAATATCGCAGTCGACATAAAATGCCAACGGCCTTAGACAGTTTGTTAGCCACAAGGTCAACGTGATCGTTCCAAGTCAAATTTTCATTAAAAAGAACACCAAGACTTTTGACAGTTGGAACTAACTGAATGGATGATGTTCCCATCCTAAGAAAAAGTGGTGGCAATAAAGTCAGTTTATTGCGAGGTCTAAAAAGCACTGCTTTTGTTTTTTCAGTGTTTATGTTTAAGGAGTTAATTTTGGACCATTCGTGTAGAGAGTGTAAGCAATCTGCTGCTTGTTGCTCAAGATCTACCAAGTTTGCGGCTCTGAAAAATAAGGAAGTGTCGTCTGCGTAAATGACATAACTTGGATGATTGCTTATGCAGACGATGTCATTGATGTAAAGGAGGAAAAGCAGGGGCCCCAGTATACTACCTTGCGGAACGCCTGAAAAGATATGCAAGGCGTCTGATAAACAGTTGTTTATTATCACCTGTTGCACACGAAAGCCTAGATAAGATTGAATTATTTGAAGAAACTTGCCGCGGAAACCATAGTGCTCGAGCTTAGCTAACATTATTTTATGATTGATGCGATCGAAAGCTTTAGAAAAATCGACGAAAATTCCTAGCGTAAGTAGTTTCAGCTCAAATGATTCTAAAATAAGTTCTTTTTGGGTTAAGAGCGCGGTTTCAGTAGAAAAATGTTTTCGAAAGCCATGCTGGCTGGGATTAATAATGTTATGTTTGCTGCAAAAACCGTTTATTCGTTTAAACAGTATCTTTTCTAAACACTTTGAGAAAACAGGTAGAATAGAAATAGGTCGATAGTTTGACAGATGATGTTTGTCTCCACCGTTATGAATAACCGCAACTTTCGCAATCTGCATTCTTTTGGGGAACACTGCTTGCTCTATGCAGCAGTTAAAAATATATTCCAGGACTGGACTGACGATATCGGCTACATGTTTGACTGGTAACATTTTCAGGCCGTCAATATCCTGTGCCTTACTGTTGGGCAAGACCAGGAGATCATTTCTGATTTCATTCGCGTCAGTAGGTGACAGGAATGCACTAGAAACAACCCTATCGTCCAGGCATTGCACACTCATTAAATTCCCATTTTGAGCTGCTTGAGACACAAAGTAATTGTTGAAAGTGTCTGCTAACTCCTTTCCGTTCACAGGTTTGTTGTCGACCAAAATTTCGGACACGCCAGTAGGTGTTGTACCTCGATTTAAAATTTGATTAATGTTGCGCCACATAAGATCAGCCTTTTTAAGCGAGTCACCGTTGAACAGTTTTTCGATGTACTCTTTTTTCGCACGACGAAGGAAGGACGTAACTTGGTTCCGATATGTTTTAAATTGTTGAAGGCCATCCAGTGACCTAGTTTGGACAAAGCGGTTGTACATGTCTGTTTTTCTTTTTATCATCTTTAGGCATTCTGTGGTTATCCACGGTTTTCGTGCTTTCCGGGGTTTTTGGAAGGTTTCGTAAGGAAAGTTTTCTTCATATTTAGACTTAAATATTGTAATGAACGCATTATAGGCATCATTAGGATCGGTTTCATTGACAACGACACTCCAGTAAATATTCCTTAGTGCAACACGAAAGTGATTTAATGTGGTAGGATTAATGCGCCGGTATTTTATTACAGTTGAACTACATTGTTTTTTAGACGTTAAAGAATCGACTATCAGGTATATGGGCAGGTGGTCGCTGATATGAGCAGTAATAACCCCTGATTTCAAACAATCAGCTGGAAGATTGGTGAAAAAGACGTCGATTGCCGTCGCTGCCTGCAACCGAGTGGGCTCTTTTATAACAGAAATAAAACTATTGCACTGCAATATGGACTCAATTTCTAGTTTGTTGGTAGAATATGAGAGCAAATCTACATTGATATCCCCGCCTAGAACAAGATTAAGATTATTTTCTGTTACCCATTCGAGGAATTCGTCAAGAAAGCTGCTAAAATTGGAGAAGTTGCCTTTAGGCGGCCGGTAGATAACTGTGAAGATATTTCTGCCGTTGCGCACGGAGAGGATTTCATAGTCATCATGAACGTAAGTAAAGTCGGTGACAAGGCTGTAGCTCAGATCCTTTTCTATCGCTATCATAACACCGCCGCCGCGCTTGTCAGAGCGATTCACTACGCACGTGTTGTAGTTTGGCAAGTCCAGTGCTTCACATGTGTTTTGATACCAAGTTTCAGTGATCATTAGTATATTGGAACGAAAGTTAAGTGTGGAAAGAAACGCTTCAAACTCATCAGCTTTGTTGCGCAACGATTGAGCGTTGATGTGAATGAACGACATTTTCTTGCTCACAGTAGGCGCTATGGATGTGCTAGATGGTCGTAAGGACGGATACGTTGTCTGGCCCGAGAGAGAACAAAGTGGCTCCATTGTGGGTGCGGAAAAGCAGTATGCCTAAGAGTAGGAGCCAAACCCCTATGAAAGCCGATCGAGGTAACATGCTTTGGACACCACTATCGCCGATGTGCCGTCAGATTTCCGGACCAGTATCTTGCCGTTACTGTGCCAGGCGTATTTGTAGTCGTGTTGTTTTGTCCATTCTTGTGTTTTTTGCAACAGCTCCCGATTTCGTTTGGTTAGGTTCTCAAGAATATGCACGTTGTCATTTCCATTCCCGATCTTTTTCCTGCTTTCCCACCATAGGTCACGAGTTTTTTGTTTAGAGAAGCGGCAGATAATAGCAGGGACCTTACCCCGCCTTGACGGCAGCCGGTGTATTGCATGCAGGTCGTCATCAGAAAGTTGCGGAAGCTCAATCCTTGCAGCGATAATGTTGATTTTTGCCAAGAGGTCTTCTTTATCTGTTTGAGGTATGCCGTGGAACTGTAAGTTGGCTCGCCTATTTCGCCATTCTAATTCGTCTAGCTGGGCTATTAGCGGTTCAGTGTGTTCGTTTTCTTCTAGTTTTTTGGCTCGGCTCCTGATGTCCTTTATCGCGTGCTCGTTTTTATCAACACGGTCCAGTAAGTTAGTCAGTTGATCGGACATGAATTGAACAGACTGCTCTAACCCTTCAACTGTCTGTTTCAATGGCATTGGTTTTGGTTTTTTTTTTTTGGGGAAAGGAAATGGCGCTGTATCTGTCTCATATATCGTTGGACACCTGAACCGCGCCGTAAGGGAAGGGATAAGGGAGGGAGTCAGTGTTTCCAGTTTGCGATTGATGGCTAGCAACATTTGCCACATGTTCTGCATGCTTGGCTCCGTGTCTGCTTTTTCAAGCTGTTGGTTTTCACTGTCTGGTTTCCTACATTTGGGGCATCTCCATGTTTGTCGGTAGTTCTTTTTTTTCAGTGTAGTTTTTGACACGCCAGCGCACTCGCCTACATGGTACACAGCTTTGCATTCACTGCAAGAGAGGCCATCTTCGTCCTCCACCACTGAGCTGGGCATTAGAGTCTCCCAAAGATCATCTGCCCGTTCCTTTGCATCGGCGTCCGGATGGGGGGGGTGGGGGGGGGGCAAGGGCTGTACTTTCCTGGAAATTTGGACAGTAATTTTTTTTCGCTCGAGCCAGAAAGATTTATGAGCACACTCAGGTTCCTCATATCCCTAGAAGCACTATTCAGGATTGTGAGCAAACTTTGCACTCTTCACACTACGACGTAGTCTTGCTGGTGATGCCACGGCAGTGAAAGAATGACAGGCTGAAGATAGCGAACAATTCTGAGAGGAACGCTTGAGGTTTTCTATCTCGAACTTGGAGATCTCCGCGGTATTATCGCGAGAACTTCCGCTTTCTCATAAATTGCCGGCTACATTTAGGAAAAAATCTAGACCGCCACACTAAGCAAGAAAAGTGTGACACGTTCCCGTGGCGTCACATTTGCTTGTGGACACTCCTTGCCGAAATGACGAAATTTAGACCACACCGCCACAAAAAACCAAGCCTATATAAATCCGCCCCTCAAAAAGATTGTACGTTTGTAGTGGACTGAAAGCCGAGGCCAGTAGCGTCATTATGCGAACCATTTCAACGACTTTAGAACCACATATTTTGGTCCCAGATAAATGCAACCGCAACTAAATTTTGTGTGTGGCTACCTATCGAAATAGGATAGTAAATTAAATAAGCTTTTTAATAATGGAAGAGTGTAATTCGTAGAAGTATATGTTTTGCTTCATTTTCTGGTTATGAAAACGATTGTCAAGCGCTTCGGACGAATTTATACAGTGCAAACACCCAGAGAGCCACACTGCCATGAAAACGGCTGCAGTGCGTCTGCGGTATGGTGGCTCCATATCTGCGGCATGATATAGTGCCTAGAATATCCTACTAGTGTGTCGAGTGGAGCGCTCTCCCAATGGGAGAGGGTGGCAGCGCGCGCGATGCCTTCCAACTTTGGCCGCAAGGGGTGCTGCTCGTCGTAAAGGTGCCGTTGCTGCCGGACATACCGCAGTCGCTGCAGTTGCATTGGTCGTGCGTGCTGTGGATTACAGCATTTTGGCCGCATCTAAGCTTTTTTCTGTTGTTTTGTCCGTGCTGTTCCATGTGAGGGAAAACCACAGCGCCTAATGATGGTAAAGTCGAAGCATCGAGGCCGAGAAAAAACATGTTTCGTGCCGTACAACATGAACTGGTGGGCGAGTTGGTCAGACATAGTTCTGTAAACCAGCGCAACGGCTCGAAGCCAAACAGCAAGGGGCAAAACACAGCCTTATTTCTTGTACAAGGGGCTCTATTTATTTGTCCTGTCTCACCGAACCGTCTCGTTTCATACCCGTCATCGCAAATGCTTCGTGTAAATCGCGAATGCTTGGCTTCTGCATTCGAAAGCGCATTCTGCCCCCCGAGGTGCTGGGCTTGTTTGTGGGCTTTCAGCCTTCAGTTAGCCACGGCATAAGGATATGCAAGTTCTTGAGGTCCGAATGGCAACGTCAGGTGAGGCTATAAAAAAATCAGCGCTGTGCTTTGTCCCTTTCTGTTTGGCTTCGAGCCGTTGCGCTGGTTTACAGAACTATGTTTCGTGCCGCTCTGTCGGAGCGGCTACCGGTCGAATCCGGGCAAGGCTTCCATGTTCCGTGTGTCCTCGGACCCAACACGGCTTGCGGAGTAGGAACGGCTGATCAAAAGACAGGACCACAAGTTGACTACAGCGTGTGTTGTTTGCGTGAAACATTTTGAAGACTGCCACATCGAGAGACGGTGAACGGTGTCGTCAACGAGCTCGCTAGAGATAGACCACATGCATCTCATGCCCGATGTCATGCCAGCAGTATTCGACAACTATCCGAAATACCTTCTGCCTAAGAAGACATCGAAAAGAAAAGTGAGGAACCTGTGTGACCAACCTGCCGCTAAATGGCAAACGCGCATTGCCGGTGCAGGCGTCAGCCATGGACCGTCAAGCACGCTCGACGATGTTTCCGACGAGCCGGCAGCAACAGAGGAGTCGAGTGAGAACTCATGCCCGCAGCAGCAGATGGGTTGTATTGCTGTTGAAGATCAGCATCCGTTGGACTCAATTTGTATCCGTGAAACCTGGACCAAAATATCTGAAGCTCGTACCCGCTGGCTCTGTAGCCTACGCACGTTATGGAGCGGAGAAAAACAACTTTGCCACGTTGTATGCAGAAAGAATGGTATAACATTTGGAAGCTTGATGCCGGAACGCAGCCTTGTGGTCGTGTATTTTCTCGGCAAATAACAAAGCAAGCACGAGCTTACAACAAGCTCTGTTTTTTATCTGTTTTTACTGTATTCCAGATTTGTAAATAAGGATCAATATGGTACAATCACCGTTTTATTTTGTTACAAATGGAAGCGCAAGCTCATACACACCCGCATAAGTTGATCAAGCAAGCTGTGATTTGCAAATAAAACACATCAGTAGTGAGACCTATTCCAACTGGTTGTGTTTATCGTAGTGTGACATTCCTTGTGTGCTACGAGGTACATTGTTCGACGGCGCGGCGTAGACGGAAACCCAGGTATTTCTTTGTGTGTGCTACGAGGATCCACGTTCGACGGCGCGGCGTAGACGAAGGGACCCGCCGCCGTGACAGCGGCATCATCAATTACCCAGCCATGCTCTTTGAGTGACGACCAGAACAACCGGACCCGCCGCCGCCGCCGCGGGGAAACAGGCTTTATCCTCCCCAATTTCCGGGCACATTCCAGGACAAGGGAGCTGTCAGCGGGCCAGAGCGCGCCGTACCACAGCCGACGCTATGCGCTACCGCGAAGACAACATTCTTTCCCTCCTTCCCCTTTCGACGTGGGCTATCGCCGGGAAGGCACCCACAGCTTCCCGCCGTGCCTCGTGAACAAAAGCGCATTCCCAGAAGGGCCGTGACGGACACCTGTCATGGCGGACAGGCAGTACTCGCCAAGAATGTGGAAAGACAGGCGCTAGTGAATTAGCTCCGAAGAGAGAGCCTGTGTATACTCTCACTTGAGAGAGAGTGGTGGCGTTTTTGTTGTTTATTTAGTTTGTATTGTTAACAGACTCTGGGTTCGAGGCTAAGCCCAACCCAAGGGGTGGTCCCCATCTCGCATGTTATTTTGGATTGGAGAATTGATGCTTTGGGCGGGCCACTGGAAATGACCGCCCTTAGTCCTTTGTTAATCAAGTGCTTAAAAGCGCATGTAAACGGATGCAGTCCAGTCTGAGCTGGGGCTCCATGCTTAGCATGTAATGTGATGCTACTTAGGCACTAACCTGCCCGGTCGATGAGTAAAGTAGTGCAAAGTTTGTTCTTTTGTAAATTCAGTTCTGCTTTTTCCAGTTTAACTCTCTGTATATGTATGTTGTAAAATGATGCTCTGCTCTCATCATCTACAAGCTCGCCTCCTGTTCATCTTCCAAGCCTAACGACACTAGAGGAAGGGTTTGTGAACCATCCTCGAAGAAACGGACGACTATTGAAATTCTACTGCATACACGCTCAGGACGACATCGTTCGCGAAGAGGGCCTTCAGCGCCGAAGCCCGACGGCGTGCAGCTTCTGCCAGCAACCGCTCGAGCCCAACTCCGGAGCCACTCCATCGCCCCCATGAAGTCGTCGGCACGTAAGCTCGGACGCCCCAGCCTCTGATGTATAATCCTAATCATGTGTAATTATTGAATATACCTGTTTGTTTAAACTGAGCCATACGGTGTCTCTTTGCCTCTCCGTCCCGTGTGGACCTGCGCATTATGGGGGTCATCACAGTAGCATGCGATCTTTGAAGACGGAACCCGTGGTGGGAAAGAGCGAGAGTGGCCTGCTTTTCTTTTACCTATATGCGACGCCATTCCGGGTTAGATGTTCTGCTCGCCATTGAGAATTAATAGGGGCCACGACTCGGTCTTTCACCTGGACAGAGATAGCCGAGCGCGCACTCAGCATGAAGGTGTATACGATGTCCTTCACCCACGATCGTGATGCGTGGATCGCAATCGACTGGCCCCTAGTCGAATAAAATCTCGATCGGAAGTTTCCATGTAGCAACAATGAGTCCGGACCATACTCGATGGAAGAAGACGAAGACCTAGTGGGTGGCTACGTGTCTGATTCTAGGTCTGTGTTTTCGCTTTTCGCTGTCTTCTCGCGTGTGGTGTGGGTCGGACAGTGCCCTCCGTGAGACCGAATGCTAACGACGCCCCTGCGGAGAAATTCCCGGCACGGCGGACGCAGTCTCAAGTAAAAAAACCCAACCGGAACCCTCAGGGGCAGGCTAGGCTTAGCTCGGCGCTGCCGAGCGAGGCTGCGCTACGCGTCTGCATGGATTCTGCGTTGTCGACGACTGCTACGTCGGTGGCGTGCCAAAGATCTGCCACTACCTGACAGGTGCCCTCACTGTAGCGCTGCACCAGACATATGCGATGTGCGGCACTTGTTGTGGACGTGCCCAGCGACGGCTGCTATCAGAAAACGGCTCCTCAGGGAGGTGGGCCTGCGGTGGAACCGCGAAAGTGACTTCGTGAAGTGGACAATGGACAACCGCTTCATTAACAACCTCTGCGACTACCTCAGCGCAACGGTTCTTCACTCCTTTTAACTTTCAATCCCGTGCATTCCTTCCCCCCCTTTCCTTTTTCAACTTATGCCTCATGGCACACTTCTCGAATAAAAAAAAAGACCATACTCGATCGTTCAATCACAACAACGTAATGCAGCCAACGCATAAACTTTCGTTGCTTATTTCAAGTTGGGTACCTCGCTGAACATTAGGCAGTCGATATGACTTCCGCGGTTCAACCACAAACGAATAAAAAATTTAGCAAACTGGACCTGGTGGTACGTGTCAAACGCTTCGGCGAGCGCTGTTTCAGTCCAGGATTTTCTCCTGGTAATGCCAGACCGGTAAGATTGCCTGCAGCGAGTAGTGTTTTTATGCAAAAAGTGCTCTCAAAGTGTTCGGAGACAGGCTTCCTAGTGAAAAGCGCAGCGTACCTACGCAGCCTCGGCAGCGAACGCGGCGTGGTGGCACGGATGGATGGATGGATGGATGGATACGGCTGAACCCTTTACATCGGGCGGTGGCTCAAGCCACCTAGCCATGTCTTGTGAAATTTTACTCCTGTCTTGCTTTTAGCCACCAATCAGATAACCTTCGCTTGGTTACTTCTAACCTCTTAAAATCCGCTTTCCCTTCACTATCCCTAAACCCCAATGCCTTGGGTAAGTCAGCCCCGCTGCCTTCCACTGTAGGGTGAAGCCCTTTACAGAAAAGTATCAAGTGTTCAGCCATTTCCTCCTCCTCTCCGCACGCAATGCACAAAGTGTCTATCTCCTGGTACCTGACTCTATACTTCTTAGTCCGCAAAACTCCAGTCCTGGCCTCAAACAACAAAGAACTTCCCCTACAATTATCATAGATATTTTCTTTGACAATTTCCTGTTTAAAGGTCCGGTATGTTTCTAGTGCCGATTTCGTCAGCATCCCTGTTTTCCACAAAGCTCTCTCTGTTCCTTTAACCTTTTTCTTAACCGATAATTGCTGATTTGCCCCCTTACTGCTGTCCAGATATTTGCTTGTCAATTTTCTAGTTCGCTTTCTCCATTTCGTGTCAACATTCTTTATATACAGGTATCTGAAAACTTTCCTAGCCCACCGCTTTTCCTCCATCCTTCTCAATCGTTCCTCAAATGCTATCTTACTGCTAGCCTCTCTGCTCTCGAAAGACGCCCATCCCATATCACCCTGTACCCCCTGATTTGGTGTATTGCCATGTGCTCCCAAAGCTAACCTCCCTACTCCCCGTTGCCTAATTTCCAGCCTTGCTTGAACATCTGGCCTCATACACAGGACCGCATTCCCGAAGGTCAGGCTAGGGACCATCACCCCTTTCCAGATCCCTCTTACCACCTCATACCTATTGTAATTCCACAGTGCCCTATTTTTCATGACAGCTGCATTCCTACTAGCTTTATTCATTACATATTTTTCATGCTCTGTCAGATACTCAACACTGTTATTTATCCACACCCCAAGATACTTGTACTCATTCACTACCTTTAGCACGAACTCCTGTATTCTATGCTCGCCGCCCTCTTCATTAAATGTCATGACTGCAGATTTTTCCTTACTATACTTGAAGCCTAATCTATCTCCCTCTGTACTGCATATGTCTAACAACTTCTGCAGGTCTTCCTTGTTGTCAGCCATTATCACTATATCGTCCGCATATATTAGTCCCGGTAATGTCTGTTTAATCAATTCCCCTTGCTTGAAAAAAGATAGGTTGAAACTTAGTCCGCTCCCCTCTAGCTTGGCCTCCAAACCTTGCAGGTACAACATGAACAAAGGGGACAGAGGACATCCTTGTCTAAGCCCCCGCTGTATCTCTACAGGCCCTGATACATTTTTTTCCCATTTTATGAGCACTCTGTTACCTCTATATATATCTTTTAAAAGATTAATTACTCCATTTTCCACATCCAATGTGCCCAATATGTCCCACAAATGCTCCTGAGTAACGTTGTCATAGGCTCCCCTAATATCCAGAAATGCTAGCAATAAGGGCCTATGTTCCTTTTCCGCAATTTCTATACACTGTGTCAATGAAAATAGATTGTCCTCCAACCTCCTTTGTTTCCGGAACCCATTCTGTAGTTCCCCTAGCACCCCCTCGTTCTCCACCCAAGCCTGCAGTCTATCCTTTATAATTTGCATCACCACCCTGTAAACCACAGACGTCACTGTTATGGGGCGATAGTTACTTACGTCTGCTTTGTCCCCCTTTCCCTTATATATCATGTTCATTCTACTTAATCGCCATTCATCGGGGACTTTCTCATCCACTATCATTTTGTTCACTACCTGTATTAATGTTTGCTTGGATTTTGGTCCTAACTTCTTTATCAACATAATCGGGATACCATCTGGTCCTGTTGATGTGCCACTAGGAACCTTCTTCTCTGCCCTTTCCCACTCTCCTTGCTCAAGTGAAGCTATTGCTGTAACCGGTCTATCCTCCTTCGATAAATTATGTACCACGTGCTTTGTTGAAAATTTTTCCGTCATCCTTGTTCCTATGTGTTTTATTGCTTCATCCCCTTCTAGTCGAATACCCTCATCTGTAACAATAAACCTTTGTTCTAGCCTAGTTTTATTACTCATTGCATTTAGATGTTTCCAGAATTTTTGGGCTGCTTTTCTATCCTTTTTATTTACTTTTGACATCCATTGGGCACCCTTTCTTCTAATTTTCTCATTAATCAAATAGGATGCGTCCCTTCTACACTTTATGAAGGTATCCCATTTTCTGTCTACTTCGGGTTTTGGTTCCCCCCTCTTCTTGGAATATCTGTGTTCCCTGGATGCTTCCTTGCGCTTTTCTATTGCCCTCTTGACCTCCTCATCCCACCAACTCTTGGGTTTGCATCTTTTCCCTTTTAGCTTTACTCCCACCTTAGCTAGCTCTAGCTCCAGTAATCGAGTTAATTTGGTATAAGTCCATTCTGTTTCACTATCCTCAAAAATTACTTTCTCGATTTGTTTGGCTGCTACTTCCAATTGCTTTTCTGGCAGCGCCACCACGCGACTGGCAGCGCCACCACGCGGTGGCCGCAGGAAGGCATCACCGCAGCGGCCACCGCAACATCGGCAGCGGCATCACCGCGAGCGCGCGCCCTCCGCACACTAGCAAGTATATTCTAGGCACTATAGGTATGATTTGCCGGAGAAAAGGGAAGGAGGCAACTTTTTTTCTTATACAGTATTGTGCGTTTTTATCGCTGACGCTTTCAAAAATTTCCCCGCCTTAACCGCTGGCTCGTTTGCGGTGAAACTGCACACAGAGCTTGCGTATTATGGTAACTTTTGTATCGTAGCAAGTTTGACAATGGTACTTACTTAGTTCAGGCGCACATGATGCGAAAACGTAAGCGTCTACGAGAGATCGGCGAACCAAAACCCGCAGACGACGCTTTTTCGCTGAGAACCGGCAGTGGCGCCATCAGTTTTCGGCAGCGGAAAGCGTCACGACTAGGCCGCCGAGGCAGGCGTTGCAAGGAGCGCGGGCCCTTTGAATATGCCGTTCGGCATTTGCGTCTGCTTCAACTGAAGCGCTTACAACATTTTCGGCTAATTGAGCGGAAAAATATCAAAACAACTGATTTAAGGAGGCTTTACCTTAATAAAAACATTGTTTGATCTCTTCTTCTGCCGAGTGGCTTATCCAATTCAGCTCATTTCGTCTGCTTTCGGGACTCTCTGAAAGCATCGGAGGGTGACACCACGAAGTCCTGAGCTGCTGTTCTCGTTTAATTTCGTTGTGTGGTGCGAACTTTTTATTCTTCCCTGCTGTTCAGACGTCTTCGTTGCACTGTGTTGTGTGTTGAGCTGCGGTATGCCAACTTACAGGGCGAAAGAGAAAGCTGCGGCAGTGGTGTGGCTAATTGAGAGAAACTCAATGCACTACGTCCGCAAACAATTTATGGTGCGGTTTCGTCGGCGGCCACCGTCTCACACAGCCGTTTCGGAATGGCGCCATAAGTTTGAAGACACTGGATCCGTGAATAGGCAAGCAAGAAAAGATAAAGGAAAGGGACACCGTGGAATCGGTGATGCGGTTGAGGGGGTCTTTGAAACCAACCCTCGTATGACATGCACCCGTGCTGGGCTTCTTTTCGGCGTAGCCCCATCGACGGTGAGCCGAGCACTTCAGATTAAAGGATGGCGTCCGTACAGGGTGCGTGTACACCAGCACTTAAGCACAGCAGACAAAGCCCAGCGGGTCTCATTCTGTCGCTCAGAGCAGCAGAGACTGGCAGCAGATCCTAGACGCCTCGATTTTTTGATGTTCAGCGACGAGGCTGTTTTTTCACCTGGACGGCCAAGTAAACCGGCAGTGCACACGTTTCTGGTCGAAAAACAACCCGCATTTCACTCACACAAGGGCCGTGAACTCGCCATGTATTGTTGTCTGGTGCGCATTTTGGCGAGAGGGAGTGGTCGGCCCGTTCTTCTTTGAGGACACTGTGACTGCTGACTCTTATCTGCGCCTGTTGAAGGAACGATTTCTGCCGAAGCTGGTGGAGTACCACATGCAGCAGCAGCTATTGTTTCGTTTCGCCTACGACGCGCGGTATAGCCGGCGCGGATGCAACGGACGCCGGGGCTTCGTTCAAAGTGGCGGTCATTTTGGGCCCGTTCAGTGCTGCCGTAACGCCTCCCGCCAAGCGCGTCCAGGCAGGTTTCAATGCCACGTGTCGTCGTGTGTGTGTGTGTGTGCATGTTGGTGCCCACGCTTGTCAAAGCGCGGCAGCCGGGGAGAGGAGCTCCCCAACTGGGAGGCGAGGAGGTCTGACCGGCGCCGGCCCGGCGGACGCGCCCGTCACGTCTGTACATGTCCGTGCGTCGCCGTCTTGTGCGACTCATCCCAAGCCGTTCCTTCTTGCCCTCGACTCCGAGGGTATAAAAAGACAGCTGCGCCGGACGCCAAGGAGGGACTTCGATTTCTTCCTTCGAGTAACGTGGTCGCCCTGACCGGCTGCTCTTTTGCGATGCCAGAATAAACAAGTTGTTCTGTTGCCAGTCGACTCATCCTTTGCCGGGACCTTCGGATGTTTCCAGTTTTGCCCCAGGCCGCCAGGCCAACGCTACCCTTGGGGCTTGCAACCCATTTGCAACACTATGCATCTTCCAGCAAGATGGCGCCCCTGCTCACTACGCAAGCAAAGTTAGACAATGGCTCAATGAAGAATTTCCGGGCCGGTGGATGGGGCGTGGGTCGCCCAATATGTCTTGGCCAGCGCGATCGCCAGACCTGACGCCGTGCGATTTTTTCGTGTGGGGATACATAAAATCGCGCGTCTAGAGGGCTGGAAGCCTTCACAGTGTTGAGCGTCTTCAGGAGCATATAAAAAAAGAATTCGACACGATAAGCGACGACATGAGAGCTGCAGTGTTCAGCGAATACGCTCACAGGTTGCAGCGATGCATAGACGCTGCAGGAGGCCACTGGCCAGGAGGAGCCTGAACGTCTTTTACTTGCCAGCTTTCCAACCAATGCAGCTGCAATGGTGAGTCGGTGGCAGATCATTCTTAAAACAGTTCAGAAAGATACGGACACATGGACGGAACGCACACACGAGCGTACGGCGTGTACTGCCAATAAATTAGTATTGTTTCTTTCAACAGCTCACACCATTCCCTTCCGACGACGGAGCGTCCTGCGAGAAAAAGAGCCGTTCTTCCGGCCTAATGTGTGTATACCATTTTAATAGGGCAAATTATGAGATACGCCTGGAATTGGTTTGTTTTTAAGTGCTATAATTTGAAAATACTTAAGATGAAGCAAATGCCGAACGGCATATTCAAAGGGCCCGCGCTCCTTGCAACGCTCGCCTCGGCGGCATAGTCGTGACGCTTTCCGCTGCCGAAAACAGATGGCGCCACTGCCGGTTCTCAGCGAAAAAGCGTACCATTGTCAAACTTGCTACGATACAAAAGTTACCATAATACGCAAGCTCTGTGTGCAGTTTCACCGCAAATGAGCCAGCGGTTGAGGCGGGGAAATTTTTGAATGTGGTAGCGATAAAAACGCACAATACTGTATATAAAAAGTATTCGAGAGAAACACCAAGAATTGAGGCCCGCGCGCTTTTTCCATACTGTAATGAAAACAGCTAGTATAAAGGAAAGCCGCAGCTAGGCTTCGGAGAGGAGTAAAATCATATGAAACGGCTAAAGAGGGGAAATCACGGCCATAAAACATAGCCGGCACTCTTCGTGAACGGGCGCTGGCAAACGCCACGACGCCCTTAATGACCAGCGAGTCAGCGGCTTAACAGGGAGCCGAAGGGACCGACAACGAGCAGATCCTGCTTTCGAAGCGGCCGCCACACTACAGCCTGAAACCCAGCGCCCGGCCATAACACAAACCAAAGTAAAATCAAATACACAGAGCCGTATGTTCGTACACCCTGACCAAATACAAGATCCCTCTTTCCTGAAAAGGTATCCAAGCCCTCTCCTGTCAGGAGCCTTCTCTTTCGCCCTCCCCCTCCCCCCACATCGCCGCCGTCTTCCTCGAATTGAGTGCTACTGAGACGCGCCTCCTCACTAGAACCGTGAGTGATGGCTGCGTCAAAGGCGAAAACATAGGGGAATGCGCCGCACGCCAGGGGTGGTGGTGCGCTCAGCCAAAAGGGTAAAAGCAGCCCCGCTTCCAACCTTTGGGTTACGCCTGCGAAGTACCGCGTCCGGGCACGCGTCGTTCCGCCGTTTTCAAACGACGCCATCGTTAGCTCTGCAAAAGGGGCGACCTGTTGCAGACATACAGCGGCACCGGCGAGAATGTGTTTCGAGCCGTCTTGAGATGGGCGTCTGTTTCTTTGATCTCTAGAGAGATAGCGACACGGAGGCAGACAGTGCACAGGGCATGTTATTTTCGCCTTCGTTTCTCGCTATAATCAGGATACGTTCGTACGCCGGCCACCGAACCGGCAACCATTGTGAATGTGCATTTGGCTGAGTGCCCCTCCGGCGTGACAGGCATCGCCACAGCGGCGGCAGCGAGTAAATGATTCCGACCATCTTCCCACAAGACCAGCCGACACGGCCACGTGTTTCCCAACACATGCATCTTTGTACAATGGGAAACCCTTAAGGTGGATCTTTGGCAGGCTCGTCTCTGGCAGAGTGGCGCCGCTCTATCTATCTTCTGCGGGGTAGGCGTCATACACTAATAGAAATTAATGTAGCCCAAACAAGCATCGGCCTTACAAATATATAAAGAATATTTAATTAATGTTCGATCAAACAAAAAGTAACATTGCCATAATGTTTTGGTGCTACCTGGAAAATTCACGAATGGTCATCAACAAAGTCAGGGCACGAGAAAAATGATAGGAGAAAGCTTGGAAAGGAAGCTAGTCGGATACAACTTAAGTCTGCAGTGAAACTCCGCCCCCATTTAGGACCAATGCACTAATTCCTCCATGGCAAAAAGTAGCACATTGTTAAAACTTCTCTTGTTGCCTAAACAAGAAGCTAATCACAAGAAAAAAGTTATAAGCTCTAAAATTTTTATAGTTGACTTGTTTAATAAAGCCGAACATTAAAAAGCGAATTTCTTTTAATTTTGTGACAGGCGCGCGGAGTAGTACAATACGCCGCGGACTGTGGCCCAATATTAAAAACTGGTGGTTTGTCTTTTTAAGTTGTCTCCAACTCATAAAAATCGTAAGCTACTGCCCGCCACATCTTTAAAAACAATGTTCATTTGGAACAATAAACTAATTTTTCGGCACATCATATCACATTGTATGGTAATTTTAACAATGTATTAACATTAAAAAGTCACCATATAAAAATAATGTTTGCTCTTAATGCTGAACTAATGCTTTCTTTATAACAAATAATGTTATTTAATAAGGTTCAACATTAATGTAACCTTCCAATGCAGCATTTAATGATACAATCGTCAGCAGTATGCTGCGTGTTGTGTGTGTTGTGTTTTATGGCACACATGCGCCAAGCACAAGGTATCGGAGAAGTTTTTTGCTGAATTTTATGGAAATATGAAAAACATCCTTGGTGTAGAGGGCCTCAAATGTTAGTGCTATCTAGTGAACAGATAGGGAAGTTTTTTTGAAATGGCTACTACTAAAAGCTTTCAAGACGGTTGGGTAACCTCAGAAGTGGGTAACCTCAGTTGGGTAACCTTGGCTGGGCAAGGATCTTGAGGCTCCCAATAAAACAAATAAAAACCTCAGCCTTTTTCTCAGGGCTGAGAATGTGGATGAGGTGTATTAAAATTTTGAACAGACCAGTGGGAAAAAGATTTAGTTTTTTCCGAGAAATCCCGTTTCTCTTAAAAAGCTATAAACGCAAGACGTGTCTACGATTCCATTATCTCCTAAAAGTAGTGTAGGATGGAAAGGAATGTGTTCATTATAAAATTTATTAAAGTACTTTTTTCTTTGTTTTTCGAGTTTCATGCAAGAAAATAAGATATGGTTAACCGTAAGCTCATCTCCGCATTTTTCCCAAAGAGGTTTGTCTTGTTTTGTTGGAAGGAAGTTGTGTGTGAGGTGTGTGTGGCCTATACTAAGACGGCAGAGAATCACTTCCATAATACGTTTCTGGTGCAGACATGACCTCCATTCGCCTAAAACCGGCTTAATCAAGTGTAATTTGTTATTGACTTCGTTGTTCCAAGATGACTGCCATTTTTCTCTTAATTTACGCTGTACTGAGTTCATGCAATCCCTAAAAGGTATATTAACTTTTTTTTATTTCCTTGCCACGAGCTTGTGCAGCGCACAAATCTGCTCTCTCATAGCCTTTTATTCCGACATGACTCGGTACCCAGCAGTTTTATGTTTTGTCCTCGAGAGAGAGAGAGAGAGAGAAACAACTTTATTGATCCGAGCTTGACGTCTGCGTAGACGCCGTCGATGGGAGTGGTTCCCTCTTCACGGGACCCATATGCTTCCCTAGCCGCCTGGCCCCTGGAGATCAGGACGAGCTGGTCTTCCACGGCGGGGCTGGTTAGCAAGGTCTCCCATTTTTCGGTAAGGGAGGGTGAGGGATGGGGTGGGGTAGTGGGGCAGGTAAGAGGTGGGGGATTTCCTTGTTGAAGTTGCATACTCCAATGACATGTTGGAGCGTGCCTAACTGCGCCTTGCAGAAATCACATTCCTTCTCGTACCTTTCCGGGTACATCTTGTTTTGAAGGTAAGGGTGCGGGAAGGATCCTGCCTGTATCTGCCTGTAGATCGCTTGCTGTTCTCTGGTAAGCGATTTGTGAGGATAGGGGTAACGTCGCCTCTCCGTCTTGTAATAGTTCGTAATGTCCTTATAACTCAAAATGGACTGTGGCTCACCTTCCTCTGCCCGGTATTCCATCTCTCGGGCGAACTGGTGGGCAAGTTCGTTGCCCTCGAGTCAGCCGGTGCCCATATCAACTCAACTTTCCTTTCAAGAACGTCGCGTTTACTTTTGAGAATTCCTAGTGCCGCAAGGGACACCCACCCCTTTCTGTAACTGTTATATGCCTTTTGCGAGTCAGTGACAATTCTTCCCACTTTGGGCTGAGCGAGTGCTAGCGCTATCGCGGCCTCTTCTGCCACCTCTGGAAAGGCGTCTCAATAGAGGCGCAGGTTACGAGCATATCCCGCGTCGTAACTGCCAGCGTGGCTTTCGATGAAAACTTGGGTAATGAAGCGTCTGTGAAGAGAGTGACGCCCTGTTCTTCTTCTTCTATTTGATCTAATGTCTCCGTCAAAGCCGCTATACGAGCCGCTCTGCGGCCGTCGTTACGACCCGGCCTCATGTTTCGAGGCAGCGGTTTACTGTAGATTTTATGCGCCCACAACCAGGGTAACGGTCCCGTTTCCTTCCGGTCTGCCTCTTGCCAGCCCAACTTGGCAAGAACGCGACGTCCCGCCGAAGTTTGACTGAGCCGGGCTCTTTGATTAGACAGATGAGCTTCTATTAACTCTTCAACGTTGTTGTGCTTGGCCATGCCGAGAAGCTTGTCGGTCGAGGAATGCGTCGGTATGCCCAGCGCCATCTTGGTTGCCTTGCGTATAATAACGTTCAACTGGTCCTGGTCTTTCTTGAGTAACTTCAGGTACGGCGCCGCGTAAACGATGCGCGACGTCACGAAGGCCTGGAGGAGCGTCAGTGCATCGTCCTCCTTGAATCCTCTTTTTCTGTTCGTTACTCTTCTGATCATGTGCGAAATTTGTTCCGTTGAAACCTTGATCTCGTCTATCGACGCCCCCTCCTTGCCGTTGTTCTGGAAGATGACACCCAGAATACGTGCTTGCGTGGTTGGCGTTACGTTCGCCCCATCGATGGTGATGCGGATGTTCTCTTGGTCTCCTTGCTTTCTTCTGGGCTCGATGACGAGTAACTCCGACTTCTGGGGCGAGCAACTGAGGCCGCACGATTGAGCGAACTCGTGCACGGTCTTTGCCACTCCCTGAAGGGTCTCCTCCATCCAACTCTCCGACCCTGCCCTCGACGTCCACACGGTGATATCGTCTGCGTAAAGAGCGTGATCTGTGCCCTCTATGTCTTGAAGCAAAGTCGGGAGAGGGAGGAGTGCCAGGTTGAAGAGAAGCGGCGAAAGAACCGACCCTTGCGGGGTGCCTCTGTCTCCCAGGGCTATTGGTTTCGACTTCTCCTCTCCAATTTTGATTGTTGCCGTTCTGTTGGTTAAGAAATCCTGCACATACTTGAAGGTGCGCTTCCCGCACCCCGTTTGGCGCAGGTTACGGGGGATACTTTCGTGTGTGACGTTATCGAAGGCCCCCTTTAGATCGATCGCCAGGATAGCTCTTGGCGTATGAGGCTTCGCTTGCTTGATAACTAGCTCGTGTAGTTGCACCAAGACGTCTTGCGTGCTCAGGTGCCTCCGGAATCCATACATAGTCGGTGGTAGCTGATCAGTGACGTCCAAATGTCTCTGTAGTCTCTTGAAAACCATACGCTCGACCACCTTCCCCACACACGACATGAGGGAGATGGGGCGCAGGTTGTCGACGTGCCCTCGAGCTGTGGCTGTTGCTATGTTGTGCATGATCTCACCAAGTAGCGGAGTGATTGCATTTCTATGGTGAAGAGCTGTAAGTACACTCAAGGAGTCTGTGTAAATTATCCTGTTTGTGAGGTTTTCATTTACTATTTTTCCTGTGGCTATGCAGACTGCGTAACATTCTGCTGTGAAGATGGATGCACACTGTGGAAGTCGTACTGTGTCCTCCGAATTCCCTCGTATCACTGCGCTTCCTACGTGAACATTAGTTTTCGAACCATCAGTATAAAAATCTGTGAAGTCGCCGTATTTTTCTTCAAGTGCAAGAAATTCTTGTATGATATGTTGTTGTGGAGTCTGTTTTTTTGTGGAACTGTGCAAGAGTAAAATCGCAGACTGTAGGAAAATTGTACCATGGAGGTAGCGGATCTAGCCTTTGTACAACACCGAGTAATATGTCTAGTACGTCGAGATTCTGGCACATATCTTCAAATCGCAAGAGTAGAGGCTTGGTGGCTTGTGGCTTGTTGTTGAATATTATTCTGGAAGGGCAACTCGTTACAAGTGGGTAGCAGATGTGTTTTGGTAGCGACCTTATTTCAAGGATATATGAACAAGTCAGAGTGGTTCTTCTATCTTCAAGAGGAGGTTCATTAGTTTCTACATAAAGGCTAACTATGGGAGAT
Source organism: Amblyomma americanum (assembly GCF_052857255.1). NCBI lineage: Eukaryota > Metazoa > Arthropoda > Arachnida > Ixodida > Ixodidae > Amblyomma > Amblyomma americanum. The sequence goes on along the minus strand of NC_135498.1, from coordinate 164,794,486 downwards.
GTTCTGTACGCGCCACAAGAGAGGCGTAGACCTGAGTTGCGTACTGGATCCAACTTTTTTAGATATGAGGGTCTTGCTGAACCGTACACATTGCACGCATAATCTAACAACGAACGTACCAAAGAGCGGTATATGCGTAGAAGGCATGTTCTATCGGGACCCCAATGTTTCCTTGAAAGCACTTTCAGTACGTTTAAAGATTGGGAGGCTTTCTTTTTTAGTGTGTTTATGTGGGGTAGAAATGTTAGTTTTTTGTCGAATGTTATGCCTAAAAATTTATGTTCTTGTTTATTGGTAGCATAGTTTCATTTAGATGTAGGATGAGGTCGTTGTGCAAGCCTCTTTTGAGCGAGAAAAGAACTGCAACTGTTTTTTGTGGGGAGAACTTAAACCCGTTTTTGTCTGCCCAAACAGCTAGTCTGTTTAGTGTGAGTTGTATCTGTCTCTCACAGATTGATAAGTTGGATGATGTGCATGCAATCTGAAGGTCAACATATACAGAATACATGATGGACTTTGGAATTATTTTCGATATGAAATTCATTTTTACAAGAAAGAGCGTGGTACTCAGAATGCACCCCTGTGGTACTCCGTTTTCTTGAACGAATTCTTCGGAAAGTGTTGAACCCAGGCGTACATGAAATGAACGTTCCGACATGAAATTTTTCAGGCAGTTCAGCATCCTTCCGCGGATACCTAGGTCTGCTAGGTCGCGGAGAATGCCAAACCTCCAGGCAGTGTCGTAAGCCTTTTCCATGTCAAAAAATAGTGCTAGACAGTGTTGCCTGTGTATGGACGCTTCTCGTACAGTGTTTTCAAGGCGCATGAGATAGTGAGTTGTCGAGCATCCTTTTTTAAACCCGCATTGGTGGATGTCGAGAAGTTCACGGTTTTCGAGGGTAAACATTAACCTGATATTCAACACACTTTCGAAAGATTCGACGAGGGAACTTGTGAGTGCTATGGGTCTGTAGCTAGCAGCGGAAGTGGGTGGCTTTCCAGGTTTCAGTAATGGCACAATAACTGCTTTTTTCCAAGCCTCTGGTATTTTTTCTAGTTTCCATATTTTGTCAAAAATTTTTAAAAGTGCTTCTACTGATGCTTCGGAAAGGTGTGCCAGCATCTCATAATGTATTTGTCACATATATTAAGGCGCCTAAATTAAATTTTAAAGGAAAAAGGTGTGAACAAGACGACGCGAATTAACCGAAGAATAAAGAAGGGGAAGAAGAAGCGTTCGTTGAGGTGGAGAGAGATGATTGGTGGAGAAGCATTCGGTGAGGTGGAGAGAGATGATTGGTGGAGAAGAGAAGAAGTCGACGAGAAGGCTTACGTGGACTAACACCGAGGCTATAAAAGGGCGAGTGAGAGCGAGGGACATGGGGGGGGGGACAGCAGAGAAGCGGAGGCTCCGGCGGGTCAGGGACACATCGGCTGGAAGAGAGCGACGCGGGCACTGCTCCGGTGAGCTCGCGTTCTACGGCAACGCATCGTGGACTTCCTGCCGTGCCTGAGCCCGTTGCGGGGAGTCAACAGAGGACGCTACCACCTGCTACGGCCAGGGGTGTCTCCAGCGCTGTTGCCACCCATCCGGGTGGTGCCCCCAACGCCAACAACACCGGCATCACCTCCACGGGCGCTTGGACCGGGAGCTTGTACGACATAGCCAGTGACGCCGCCAGCGACGCCAGCCCAAGCACGGCGAACGCCGCCTACTGGATCCATACAACGCCGTAGCCATACCGAACCAATCGTGAGCACGAACGCCGACCGCTAATAGTAGAACACTAGTAGTAGACGCTAGTAGCAGTGTGCCCGGGTCGTGTGTATTTATAGTCTTTGTGTTTTGTGTTCTAGTGTGTGTGCCACGTAGGGTGTATTAAATGTGCGTTTGTGTGGGTACACCCGTCACCTAGTCCATTCTTTCAGTCCGAGTGTTCTCAGGAGAGATCCGTGACAGTATTTCATCAGGGCCGGGTGCTGTCTGTTTGCCAGCCGACAGTACTTTATGTATTTCCTCGAGTGTAATTAGGCTGTCATACGGTTCGTTCGAACCGCCACTTGTTGGAAGTCTTTTTCAGCCATGTTTTTGTGCCTTAGAAATGACTGTGTAATGTGCGGAACTAGAAATTGTAGAAAAAATGTTTCGCTAGAACGTCTGCCTGTTGTTTAATACTTGTTTGTGTGCCTGGGCCTGTGAGAAAAGGGATTGTGAAGGGAGAGTAGCTGCCATTTATTTTGTGAACTTGCTCCCACATTTTCTTCGATGTTATTGAAGTGTTTATAGATGTTATATATTTTTGCCATGATGTTTCTCGGCGCTTCGACGAATATACCTCGCTTTGGCTCTTGCTTTTTTGAAATTTACGAGGTGTTGATGGGTAGGGTACCTACGAAAAATTCCCCATGCTTTATTTTGTTTCCATTTCGCTTCTTTACATTCTCGTGAGTACCACGGCTTCTGACATTGTCTCACTACGCCCGACGACTGAGGAATAGATATGCGTGCAGCAGTAATTACACAGGTTTTGAAAATATTTAGTTCGTCAACGCTTAGATCATCTGAAAATAGTTTCTCCAGACTAGCATTTTCACGGAACAGTGCCCAGTCAGCCAAGTGTAATTTCCAACGACGAGGTTTGCTCGGAATGATTGGCGGAGAGGATGACAGGCTAATAATTATTTGTAAATGATCACTTCCCCGTGGGTTGTTAAGAACATCCCATTTGAAATCAGTAAAAACAGATGGTGAACTAAACGATAAGTCTAAACAACTCATTTTTCCGGTGCTTGGGGTACAATATGTGTGTTTTCCCGAATTTAGCAGACAAACATTATTGCATAGAATAAAATCTTCCAAAACGCGGCCTCTAGTGTCAGTTTCTTCACTTCCCCAGAAAGAGGAGCGCGCATTAAAATCCCCGGCTAAGAGATATGGCTCTGGTAGCAGTTCTAGAAGTGTTTCCATGTCTTGAAGTGTAACTGCTTGGTGTGGCTCGAGATATATGGAACATATTGTGATAGTTTTAAAATGGATAGCAGTGACTGCAACTGCTCCAAATTTCGTTTTTAACTTGATTTCACGGCTTGCAAAACCAGACTGGATGATAATCGCAACACCTCCAGAAAGCCTACTCGCTTGCTCTCGGTCACACCGAAAGACTTGGTATTTTTTAAAAATTTTTGTATGTTGAGAACCTAAGTTCCTTTCCTGTAGGCATAACGCCACAGGGGAAAAAGAGTTTAAAAGATCTGTTACATCACTGTAATTTTTTAAAAGTCCTCTGCAGTTCCAACTAATTAGGAATGTCATGTTGGATAAGTTTTGAGGGAGTTAAAAAACTTGTTCAAGTTTTTAAGGGTCCTGTAATGGGGGCCCTGTCTTTTCTTTTACGCTCAAGAGAGCTGTTCCGCCGTTGTAGCGGGGGCGAGTTTTGAGTTGTGTCCATTGCCTCACTAGGCCTTGGACGGCCGCGCAGAACCCGCGGGTGTGCGGTTTAGAGGCCTCTCCCGACTGGGGGAAGACTTGAGGGCGGGCGGCTGAAATGCCGGCGTGCCCTTTTTTCAGGATGGCAGGGCAGCCTTCGCTGCGTCTGCCGGGAGTCTGCTGCCCCTGGGGTTGGCGGAGTAAATGTTGGCATGCTGAAGATACTAATGCAAGATTTTGCCCCGGACCTCTTGCAGATTGTCAGTTCGCCTTTGGAGAAAGCCTGGATTCCATAAAATTGGAAAACTGCGAAAATATTTTATTGCTCTCACATCAAAGTTGGTTAAGCTTGTAGAACGGGTAGTCTTCAGCCGCCTCACGAATCATGTTCTGTCTCTTCAAGGCTTCAGTGAGGCACCGATTGGTTTCCGCAGTGGGTGTTCCATTTGGACCGCGCACATAGACTTGGAGACACGTATTAGGGTTGCTATTGCAGCGAATATTTGCAGTGTTTGTTCGTTTTTCAAATCTGCCGCCACACCACTTTATCGCTTTGCTTGCGACGCAAGACGCGACTAGATTTATCTCGATTGATCGCAGCCGGGCAGAGCTGATTCTACGTTGTTCCGGAATGTTCTAGTAACTTTGCACGCTTTATCTCGAAAGTTCGCTATCAACTTTAAATTGAGCACGGCCGACAGTGGCGGGCATTCTGTTCGACGACCGCTGAGCACGCTTGTCGCTTCGCCGCCGCCGAGTGATTCAGTCCATTGTGGGCGCAAGTCAGCCCCAATAAACAATTTTCTTTTAGAAGACCCTTTTGTCCGTCTTCATCGCTGCTTCGTGCCCACCATTTATTGCAAGTTTTTTCTCAGTCCTTATGATTATTGCAGGTTACTTTTACTTTTGGCTCTTTATATGACTTAAAATGCAGTAAGACTGCAATGTATCTCATATGTAGAGTTTTTTAAAAAAATATACAGCCCAAGGGGTTTGCTTTCGAGCTGTGTAGCGGGGCTCTTTAGCATATTTGACAGTCCGAAGCTTGACAGGGTTGAGGACTTAAGTTCCTCCCGCCATCGTGAGGTTAGGGTCCCTGAGTATGCAAGAGGAGCTGCGCTGCATGGCTCAGAAGCAGGCCCCTTGGGCTGTATACTTTTGACAAAGACTGTACATAGTCTTTGCACATAGCCTAATGCTGTTTTGTTCTACAGCGAACTATGCCCATGCGTTCTTCTGAGCAACTGTTTGCTCACATCTGTGATAAAACTTTTGTTGCAATTCCATCTACTTGTCTGGTGTGATGGTTGACAGCATGTATGCCAGTGCTGCAAACAAGCACGGAGCACAGGCTATATCACCAAAATTTTATCACCAAAAATGCAGTTATGAGGTAGTGTGTGTATACTATGCAAATGTATCTGCTATTAAGAAGTGCCTCAAAAAGAAACTAAACTGTGTTTAGTGAAAGGAACGAAAATAAGGTTGCTGATAATAGTTCATAAACTTCTATGTGTAGTAAGACCTGAAGGTAATGGACACCGCCACAGATTTCATTTGTTTGACTAGCCTTCAAAGCCTGGAAAGCAAAAACGGAAGGCGAGATGCGCAGTCGTTTTGTAATCTCATCTGGAGCAAAAATCAGCAAGTCTTCAGGAGCAGTGGTGACACACTACCACTGCCACCGCTCAGGAAACTTTGTCCCAACTGGTATGATTTGATTCATTACTTACATACTTCAAAAAGGAGCGAAATGCTCCAAAATTACGGTTCAGTGTGTTCTTGGCTTTCATTTTTTAATGCAAATACAAAACTATCGAATATTGCAATGTGGTTGTTCTGCATGGAACCCTGACACGAAGCTAAACATAAATGAGCTTAAGCATGTGCCGAAGCATATAGCCTGGTTTGTTTGCGGTGACTATGGCTTTAGAAAAAGTGCTAGAATTATTCGAAATGAGTTGGACACTACACCAAAAAAGGAGGAAATAAATCAGACTTGTCTTTTGTATAAGGTATTTCAGGGCAAAATGGGCATTCCTAAGGATGTACACAATAAGCTACCAATGTATGTTTGAAGCGATCACAGAATGGAAATCTATGAATACATGTGTAGGGTAAATAGATTTAAATATCCTTTCCAAAAGCAATCCATGACAAAGGCTTTATAGGAACGTACCGTCATCGCTCCTCCCTCATGTTTCTCTACTAAACTACCGAGTTTTATGTCAAACCTCTGAATATTCTTAATACATTCGGTCTTTTCCTTTGCTTCAGTTTTTATGCATTCTATCATGTTTTGCTCGGCTTGCATATTAAATATGAGTAATGAATTTTTCTTTGCCGCATGAACAACAGTACTGTTTAACTGCCAGTGTAAGCGGTGTTAGCAAACATATGGAACCAAGTTTACGTGTGCATATATATATACAAATAGATTACTCTTGCTGATTCCTCATTTCTGTGCATATCCCTCCCCCAACAAAAACGCCTTCGGGCACTGTAGGTACTGTAAATAAATCTAACAAAAAATCCCCAGTAGAGAAAGTTTCAACAAACTCTTTACAAAAAAGCTACATAAAAAAAGGTGCAAGGCAGGGCACATCAGAAAAATAGAACCTAAAAGATGAAGCAACAAATAGTCCTCTCCATACATAGTGTCACCCACAATTTGAAAATTTTGTTTGTCAGTATGACATGCCAGCGTTTTTTTCAACCTCATGCAAGCCGATCATGCCTCATGTTAAAGTGGCAACATAGTCTCGTGCTGTGAATTGGCCATCGTCTTCCTCATCAACTAATACTACTATGAAACTCATATTCGCGCTTTACGCTAGCTATGTGGGGGCAGTGACAAATATGTGCGCTGAATGCATTGGCCTGGACAACGTTGTGGCAGAAATGCAGCACTGACGATGAAAAAGTTGAAGGCGCGCCTAACTGGTTCCCTGGGTCAGTGGACACCTCAACTGAGCTTTTAGGAATATGGTGATGGCGTCTACCTACAAAAAGCGATGCTTTCGGGCAATATTTCATGCTTAGCAATGCTAAACCACCAGCCATTTTTTCAAATGGCTTAGACAAGACTATATGATGCACAAAACTACATTATTTCCTTGAAGTATATGTCACTACACCGCCAGTCACGGTGCAGGCGAAAATCCCCCACTATATATGCTCTACTGCTACATCAATACGGCTTAACGCACTAAACATAACTTCAGCAGTACTTGCAGATTCTTCTAAAGCTATTGACAGAATCAGCTACACAACTGCTATTTAAAAGCTATTTAAAGAGGCTCTGAAACACCTTCTGAGGAGAATGCATTAACTCACTTAATCACTGCACTGTGTTACCATGTAAACCAGAGTCAAATAATACTTGTGGTGAACACAAATATGCCGCGGATAAGCCGCGGTGCTGCCAGCGCGGTACGTAGCCGACCGTAGTCGACCGTAGCCAGCCGGCCGCCGAGAGAGGGCCGGCGCACAAAGAAACAATAAAACTAGTTGGCACCGAGACTCCAAGCCCCACGCCTCGTCTCTGCTTTCCTCGCGCGTGCCAATAATTGGTGACCCGGACGTGATATCCATGAACCAGCCAAGCGACGCCGGCAGTCCCACGGTAGCCGTACTTGACGCGAAGCTACCTCCGTTTTGGACTGGCGACCCGGAACTTTGGTTCGTGCAAGTTGAGTCGCAGTTCGCTGCACGCCGCATCACTGCTGACAGCACTAAATACCACCACGTGGTGGGCAGCCTTCCGCCTGCGACAGCCAGCGAGGTGCGGGACCTACTGCTAACACCATCCGCAGAGAACGCCTACCAGACGCTAAAAGAGACACTGATTCGCCGTGTCACACCTACAGAGCCGGAGCGTCTCCAGCAGCTACTGCGGGAGGCCGAACTTGGCGACCGCCGGCCCAGCCAGTTGCTACGCCACATGCAACAACTGGCCGGCGGCACGACAGCAAGCGACGGCCGTTTGGTGCGGGAACTGTTCCTGCAAAGGCTTCCCACAAGCGTACGGATAGGCCTCACGGCGTCGGGCGAGACAGACCTTGCCAAGATGGCCGAGCTCGCCGACAAACTCATGGCTGTCGCCGTGCCCACAGTCGCGTCGGTGCACGCAGACGCACCGTCCGCCAATTCCCTGCAAGAGATGGGAGAGGAAATTTCTCGCCTCGCAGACACCGTCGCAGCGCTGCACTCGAGCGGCAACCAGCGACCACGACAGCGTACCGCATCACAACCACAACAACGCAGGGTGTGCTCGTACCACCGCAAATTCGGCAACGCTGCACGGAACTGTGTGCCGTCCTGTGAAAATTCGGGAAACGCCCCGGGCCAGCGCTGAGGGTGACCAGTGCCCCCGCCCTGCCGGACAGTCGCCCATCGGTATTCTTCCTGACCGATCGCGAAAGAGGTGCTCGTTTCCTAGTCGACACAGGGGCGGAAGTTAGTGTCGTGCCAGCGTCGCCAGCCGATCGCAAACGACCGTGCGCAGCACCGTTGCAAGCTGTCAACAATACGACGATACCGACGTACGGGCAACGCTCTCTCTCGCTGGACCTGGGCCTAAAGACGACATTTCGGTGGATTTTCGTCGTGGCTGACGTAAAATTTGCCATCCTGGGAGCGGACTTTTTGCGCAACTTCGGACTGCTTGTGATGTCCGCAACCGGCGTTTACAGGACCCCCTGTCACACGCAGAAGTGCGCGGGAAGCCATCCAGGCATCCTCCCCCCAGCCCCACGCTCGTAGCACCGCCGGGCGCTACACGATTCATCGGCATCCTCGGCGAATTCCCCGAACTGACGCGGCCACCACAGGCCAGCGCGGCCGTCAAACACAATGTATGCCACAACATTGTCACCACAGGCCCACCAGTTTACGCACGCCCACGCCGCTTGTCCCCGCAAAAGCTGCAAGCAGCTCGACAGGAATTGGACCACATGCTCGAGCTCGGCATAATCCGCCCGTCCGCTAGCCCATGGGCGTCTCCACTGCACATGGTGCCGAAGTCAACACCAGGGGACTGGCGACCCTGCGGCGACTATCGAGCCCTCAATCGAGCAACCGTGCCAGACCGCTATCCGGTACCTCAGATTCATGATGTGACGTCCAGCCTACATGGTGTGGCGATTTTCTCCAAGATCGACCTCGTGCGGGCGTACCATCAGATCCCCGTGGCTCCAGAGGACGTATCGAAGACGGCGATAACCACGCCCTTCGGCCTGTTCGAGTTTCTGCGCATGCCGTTCGGCCTGCGAAACTCCGGCCAGACATTCCAGCGTTTTATCAACGGCGTTTTGCATGGCCTCGAATTCTGCCATGCATACCTCGACGACCTACTCATCGCAAGCACTTCACCGGACGAGCATGAGGCGCATCTGCGATCAGTGTTTCAGCGCCTGGCGGAGCATGGCATCCTGGTTAACACGGACAAGTGCGAGCTGGGTGCCGAGAAGCTGACTTTTCTTGGCCATGTTGTTTCAAGCTCCAGCATTCAACCTCATCCAGACAAGGTTAAAGCTGTCGAGAAGTTTCCACGACCCACCACTAAGCGCCAGCTGCGCGAGTTCCTTGGCCTTGTAAATTACTACCGACGTTTCGTACCTTGGTGCACGGCCGTTCTGCACCCTCTCCACCTTCTGCTGTCGACACACGAAGGTGCTGCTAGGGAGCTGCTCTGGACGGACGACGCCGAAGCGGCTTTTCAAGAGATCAAGAGACACCTCGCCGACGCCACACTTCTCGCCTACCCGCAACCGGGAGTCCCACAGTGCGTCACGGTCGACGCCTCGGACGCAGCTGTGGGGGCTGTCCTTCAACAACTTGACAAAGGAGTATGGCAACCGATCGCTTTCTTTTCTCGGAAATTGACACCCACCGAGCAGCGTTACAGCACTTTCGGACGCGAGCTGTTGGCCGTCTACGCAGCAATCCAGCACTTTCGTCATTACTTAGAAGGGACGGAATTCTTTATAATGACTAATCACAAGCCTCTCACCTACGCCTTACGCTCCCTCAAATCTGATGGCGGCACGCACACAGCCCGCGAGCTGCGGCAGATGTCCTACATATCGGAATTCACCACGGACATTCGCCACATAAAGGGAGTAGACAACGCTGTCGCCGATGCTCTGTCGCGCAGCCCAGTAAATGCCCTCACTCACACGGAAATAGACCTCGCAGAAGTGGCGGCAGCTCAACGCGACGATGACGAACTGCGCCGTTTGCAGGAAACATCGACGTCACTCATCCTACAGTGGTTTCCTTTGCCCGGAGCAGGAGACATTTGTTGCGATACATCTACAAGTAGTCCTCGACCATACGTGCCTGCTTGCCACCGTCGTGAGGTATACGCTTCGTTACACGAGCTTTCACACCCAGGAATCCGGGCGACCCAGAAGCTTCTCACGGCGCGTTTCGTATGGCCTGGCATCAACAGCGATTCCCGACAGTGGACTCGCGAGTGTCTTGCGTGTCAACGGTCCAAGGTTCAGCGTCACACGGTGACACCGTTGGAGACTTCCCAGGACCAGATGCTCGATTCGACCACATCCATATGGACATAGTTGGACCATTGACACCTGGTCAGGGCCAAATGTACTTGCTCACTTTGGTCGACCGTTTCACGCGGTGGGCAGAAGCTATCCCGATTCCCGACATTACAGCCGAAACTGTTGCTCGCGCTTTTGTCAACCACTGGCTATGTCGTTTTGGTGCGCCTTCCTCCATTACAACGGACAGAGGAAGCCAGTTTGAGTCTGCGTTGTTCGCCAGCCTGACGAAACTCATCGGCGCCTCGCGCATCAGGACTACGGCCTACCACCCGATGAGCAATGGAATGGTCGAGAGATTTCACCGGCAGCTGAAAGCAGCACTCATGGCAAGTGAACACGACTCTTGGGTGGAAGCATTGCCTATCGTGCTCTTGGGCATACGCACAGCGTGCAAGGCAGATATCGGCTGCAGCGCTGCGGAACTTGTCTACGGCACGACGCTACGTATGCCTGGTGATTTCTTTGCATTTGACCAACAGCGAGCTCGCATTACCGCCAGCGACTACGCATCTCGCCCTCGCGACATCATGAACAAGCTCCGAGCTACACCTCCGCGACAGCCCGCAGAGAGGAGGACACATGTGAGCAACGAGCTTGAGTCATGTAGTCACGTCTTTCTGCGGAACGACGCTGTACGACGACCACTACAAGCACCGTACGATGGGCCATTCAAGGTTCTCCGCCGTGGGCGGAAGACGTTCACTATCGAAATGCGGGGGCGGCGGGAAGTTGTCTCGTTGGACAGACTTAAACCTGCGCACATGGAAACGCAGTCCATGACACCCACCTCCATCCCGTCGCCTGGAACCCATACAAGAGTGCCTCGTCCCAGGGCAGCGGTTTCCACCAGGGAGGAAAATGCATCCACGCCTGATACTCGCACCTACCACACGCGCAGTGGCAGACGTCTAAATGCGCCAAGTCGCCTCAAAATCTAATCGCACGAGTGTTTTCTCGTGTTGGTTCCGTTCGTGTTCTCACTAGGGGGGGAGTGCTGTGGTGAACACAAATATGCCGCGGATAAGCCGCGGTGCTGCCAGCGCGGAACGTAGCCGACCGCAGTCGACCGTAGCCAGCCGGCCGCCGAGAGAGGTCCGGCGCACAAAGAAAGAATAAAACTAGTTGGCACCGAGACTCCAAGCCCCACGCCTCGTCTCTGCTTTCCTCGCGCGTGCCAATATACTCTTCTACACGCAGCAGATGACCCACAATCACGTGCCAAAGTTGGCAAGCCCTTCCCGGCGATTTTTTCATGCTCGCACCCTCCTCCGTCCCCCACATCTGTGTAGACAAGGTGAGAGGTGGCCATTGGTTAGATTCTTTCAGACGTCAGGCAGCTTACCTTGGCCGCGGCCAATAAGCCGCTTATCTACGGTGGGTCGGGAAGCTCCGCTCCCAGAGGGGCATCGGCAAAGGAGCGCCTACCTTCCAGCATGCAAAAAGTGACGAGAGGAGAGGGAAAGGCACGAAGACGCTTAAATTCAAATTTTAACTACAGATAACTCAGCTTCTACAAAGCGCATTTAGAAATCCTTGCTGGACACTATTCGTGAAGCGGCGTGCTTCAATATCGCAGGCATGCCGCAACTTTATTAGAACCCCCTTCAAAGCCCCTTTAAAGTGAGAGCTGGAATCGCAGTAAAGCCAGATTAGGGGCTGCTTTCTTGCTATTGTCGTGAGAGGTGGCAGGAGTGGTTGGGCAACTTGCCTCTGAGTTAATGGTCGTCTCAGCAACTCATTCCAGTGGCAGTGGTGGTACCTTAGCTAAGAAGCAACTGTGAGGTAGGACTGGCGAAATGCTGAATTACAAATGGCTATGCAGGAATGGAATGACGCTAGCTGCAATCATGGAGTCCAGCAAAGTCACGTGGCCTGGCATAAGATGATCTGCAGATTGGTGTTTATAGCTGGTCAAGTCCATGCACATGCACATGGTGGGTGTGCACGGACGTGCTCATCTCTGCTTCGCAGGCAGGTGCCACAGGCCGAGCACTGCAGTCATATAGCTTGCAGTGGAAAATTCCCCTGTAATAAAGCAGTGTAAAGAATGAGGTTTCTGTATAAAGTCACAAATGTAGTTTTCATTGTTTCCTATCGTGCATGCTCACAAGGTAGTAAAGCTTGCGGCCTCTAATCAATTTGTGAGCCCTGCCATGGTAGTGCCAGTCTATCCTACTTGGGCACCAACTGTTGAAGCTTAGTGTGTGTAGTTGCATCTCATTCACTGCTCCAAGTTGTGCTCGGAGACAAAAACAGCATGAACAAAATACAGCACGAACTTTAGATTGCAACATGGGTTTCAGCATATTCATGTGTTTGTGTGCTCATTTTCACAGCTGCCAGCATGTGGCTTTATCGCTTTATTTGGTTTTATGTGGTGTAACATCCGAGACTCAGGCTATGAGGGACACCCTAGTGGATGGCTCTGACATCCTACAATACAGGCCTCCAGCATTTCGCCTCCATGAAAATGCGAATGGCGTGGCCGGGATCGAACCCGCATCTTTTGGGTCAGCAGCCGACCACCGTAACCACTGAGCCGCGGCGGCGGCCCTTATCGCTTTGTGACACAGGAGATGTGACCAAATTTGTGTACAATAACTGCAGCCACATGCAACTGCTTCTATGTTGTTTTAAACTCTCTTGTTCAGGAGTATCAATTGTAACTTTGTTAGCAACACAAGATGCGACCAGATCTGTCTGCAATCATGCCAGACAAATTCAGTCCCATCGCACGTCAAAAAGTGATGGAGCCTCATGCACTGAAACAGACAGACCACAGCATTGCAACGATATGTTTCCCTACCATCACGTGATGCTTCCAAGGAAAGCTATGAAGGTGCGCCTTTCATCTCAATCCCCGTCGCAACTGCATGAAAGCTTTAAAATCTGTCGTTGCCTCTCTACCCGTGTCGAGTAACCTCACAGACCTTGCCACTTTTCGCAAATTTTGCCATTTTTTACTAGTATCAGCCAGATCCACTCCAAGCAGATGTAGCTAGGTGCAGGTTATAGTTCTGTAAAAGGTAAAACGAGTTGTAAAAAGTACTACAAGGAAATAACGTCTACCTGATTATAAATTCTCATTTTTGGCTGTGTAAATAAAAGAAATATATTGCTCAGAATACACTTTTGATATCATGAACGATCAAAACAGAAGTAAAGTCTGCCGCATCTCTTTTTCAGGCAATGGAAAACGCAAACTAAAAACACAAGGAAGCGTCAGATGTGGCCACATGTGCTTTTCAAAAATGACTGTGACCGAAAGAACTAAAGGCGTAGAAGTTGTTTTCCAAAAAAAAAAGCATCGTGGTCACGATTTTAAGCTCTGCCACACCTTCCTGTCGGAGACAGAACGGGCTGCCGTTGCTGTAAGTAATTGGTTCAGTATTTAGTTTTTGGACTCTCAAAGATAGTGAAAGCAATGAAAACGAGGGCATAAATTGCATGCCCAGCCTTTTTGCAAGCCACTAAGTTTTAGCTTTTAAAGCACAGCTGCATAAGTCAGAGACATGTTAGTAATGGCCACATTACTTTCTTGGTGCTTGCTTATTTTGCAGCGAACTTTTTCTAAAAATAATTGCGGAATTTCAGAACAATAGAAAGACCAAACAAAAATGATGCACAACTACTAACAGTCTTGTGATGTAGCAACGACAGCAGGCCGTATCTACAGACTTACTGTGTGTGCGCACTGAGCACCTAAAGAAGCCGTAGGAAGCTATTACCTTATTTGCAAAGTGCCTGCAGTAAAACAAGCACAAATTTTTCCATTCTGTAAATGCCGAGTAGTAGGGGTGTGCATATATTTGAAATTTGAAATAGGAATCGAATATCTTTGCTATTCAGTTCATGTTCGATGGGAGAATTCAATATTTGAAAATTTTAGAATATTCAAAAAATTTCTGAATATTTGGTACCAGTCGCAAATCACACCAACTTTTATAGATCTGCCAGTGGCCAAACCGCACTATCTGGGCAAATTATTTGAAGATCAAGTTCATAAAGTGCAAAGAAAACATGAAAAAGGCTTTTTTAGCTTATATCAGGGTTTACCACTTGAACCAGTCAGATTCAGATGCTGCTAAGCGTAAAGCATGTGTGAATTTCCATGAGTGGGCTTACCCACGTATGATTAGTGATGAGAACAGGAAGGCCGACCACCTGCTTCAAACAATCGCAATGCGAAAGCGTGTAGCTTTTAGTGCAGTAGCACTTATAGTGGTCATTCCGCACATTTAGCCGTGTGTGTTTGTGTGAACCCTGCATTGTGGCAGGCTGCCCACCTCAAAGCACACTGCCTACACCTGTCCAGCAGAGCTGTCCACAGATGACACGCGCTTTGCAAACGTGCTCGTCACCTACACTCCTGCCATCGCAACTTCCCCAGATGTCACCTGACGCTTAAAATTTTCAAAACGGTACGCTGGAAGTGAAGATAAACTTTTTATGGCAAAACAAAAAAGCAATCCACCCTTCACCTTGGGCAACTAGGTTTTTGGTCATCTTTGACAGAACCCATTCTTTTGCAAACTGACGACAGCAACCTTTGTTGTTTCTTAAGGGAAATTACAAGAAAGCATAACAATGGACGCTGTATTGGAAGGAGTAAGAAACAACTTGGATAAGTCGTGGAATGCCTGCACATCCTGACTAGCCAGGACTTGTACAACGTGCAGCGAGACTTTTGTATAAATGCAGAACGCCTCCACAGCAACGACGCAACAAGTGTCCTGCTTTGGGTTGAGCAGCTGAAGGAACAGACAACCCTTTGTCGTTCTTCAAGCAGCAAGGCATGCCTGACATTAAGGCAACATTGAACAGGAATGACTGCCTGTCAGATGATGACTTCATGCTGACGCATGGAACAACAGGCAAGTGCACAAACCTTATCAATACAGGGTAATAAAAGTACGACTCAAACTCGTGCATCACTTAGCTACAAAAGTTGCGAACTTGGTAGTAAATCATGGTCTGTTACGAATGCAATGGTGAAAATGTTATTCTAGATCATAATCATATCATCATCCTTACTACGCCCACTGCAGGGCAGAGGCCTCTTCCATGTCTCTCCAATTAACCCTGTCCTTTGCCAGCTGCCCGCAGACTTCGCAATATCATCCACCCACCTAACGTTCTGCCGACCCCTGCTACGCTTGCCTTCTATTGGAATCCACTCTGTTACCCTTCAGGACCAGCGGTTGTCTTGGCTATGCATTCCGTACCCTGCCCATGCCCATTTCTCTCTCTTGAATTCGTCTAGGATGTCGTTAACCCGCACTTGTTCCCTCACCCACTCCGCCCGCTTCCGGTCTCTCAACTTTGCGCGTCACTTTATCTCCTGTAAACAGGTAGTGAATAGCACTGCCGAGGTAGTGTCTCCCTGCCCGACACCCTTCGTTATTGAAATTTTATGCTGACTTTATGGAGGACTATGGTAGCTGAGTCATTATAGATATCTGCCAGTATTTTCACATAAGACTCTTGTACATCCCAATTCCGTGTGTTGTGTTCAATGGCACATAGGCAACCAAGGCCATCACGCGCAAAGCACAAGGTATGGGAAATGTTTTTGGCTGAATTTAATACACCGATTCCATAATGCCTGCGCGACTGCTAAGGTTTCTACTGTCGAACACTTTCTTATAATGAATGAAGGCTATATACGGGTGCAATTTTTCATGCTTTAGTTTTTTGTAGAAATGAATATCATATCAACATACGAAGACTCTTTTTTGTGCCTCTTCATTTGAAAATGAAAACTGAATTTTTTGCTTAGTTGGTTAAAAGTGGAAATAATATGAACAAGCATTCACCTTTGCACCTAAAAAAATACAGGAGATACCGTAAAACTGCCTTATTCCAATTTCGCCACATTTTACTACCTATGCTAATCAATTGCTATGCTAAGCAAATATTCAAGCAAATATTACCAAAGCAGTTTAGACCACCGCATCTTCCCTGTTGTACTGTTGAACAGTTATTTTGGAAATCGCACAAAATTATGTTTATCATTAAATTTTTGCAGGTTTCGACTTTCAGCCAGTCACTCTTCTTTGTGTCGATGAATTTGGAGCTGGCTGTCCAGTGGCATTCTGCATCACAAACAGAGTAGACAAGAAGGCTATGGAAACATTCTTTGCTGCGGTGCACGAGAAGAGCGGCCAAACTAAGGCAAAGGCATTTGTGGGCGATGTTGCACCTGCCTTTTATAGCGGATGGAGAGAAGTCATGGGAGATGCTGACCAGCGGCTCCTATGTGCTTGGCATGCGGACAAAAATTGGTGCGAAAACATAACAAAGCATATTTCAGACCAGCAACTACAAGCATTTGTGTACAAGGTGGGTAAAAGCGCATTCACTCCCTGAAAATTCTTATTTTCCTCTTGTTAGGGGTATCATGGTATGTGGTATGGTATCTGGGCTTTAACATCCGGATTAATTTAGACTACCTGGGGATCTTTAATGTGCATGGACATCACAGAGCCCATTGGCATTTTTGCAAGTTGCCGCCGCAGACTTTTTGGCGAATGAAATGATGCTAGAACCTAAATTCAGTGATAGATATTTAGGTAAAACTTAGTTCCAGTTGAAATACAGCTCAATGAGTTCAGCAAAAACAAGAACAAAAAACTGGTGCCACAAAGCAATAAAACAGAAAAGGAAGCAGGATTCACAGCCCAATGTTTTACGGAAATCCCCAAGGCAGAGCAGATTTGAAATGAGGGAGTAATTACTAATTGCCATCCACCCAAGCGAAGCCATTTGATTAGAAAGGAAAGGCACACAGCTTGCACAGAAATTTGGTAGTTGAAGATCCTGGTCCAAGGTTCGCAGGCAGCATGACAAATCAATTTGGAAAAGCTAAGTAAACGGGAAATCATGTATGCCTACTCAATGTAGTGTGCTCAACATGTAATTATGAATGTATTACTGTACGGGGCATAAATATATACGACCACTGAAACACAATTATCTGTAGCTGTGCTCACTAGGCACTCCATGAAAAATTTTCTTATTACTTGACAAAGAATAGTGCGTATACTTCCCATTTCCATTCACTAGGATGGGCCATAATAAGAAAGAAAAATAATAATGCAATGCCCGCATTCCCTGTAAGAGAACCGGGCTTTCTCCTAGATGCAATAAAAGTGGAAAGAAAGAAAAGAAAGGAAAAAGAGTGAGGCAGTATCGACCACTTTGCGCCAATGCAACCTATCGGAGTACCACATAGCCTAAGAACCTACAGTGCTAGGTGTTGACGACTATGGGACATTGGTTTGCAAAAAGCGCAAAGAAACCCACTACACTGGCAAGCACAGCTGTCAGCAATTGATGCATAGTACTGTAAACACACAGCCTAAGGTGTGTTCGATGTGTTATGTGTTGAGAGGGATTCTGGTGAAGGTAAATTTTAAAGCAAAAGCTGTAAATATATGTCACATACCAGCATAGAATTCACAAGTCACATGCTGACGTTATCACACTACCATTTCTTCTAGTCTGTTCAGACTTTTCTTGTAGCATGCCAGGAATAGCAAATTAAAACGGCCCATCCATGAAAAGGGTGAATATTGTCTACGAACATGCTGGCTAAGGGGTAGGAAGGCAGCATGCAGACTCAAACATCGATGTTCCTTGCAGTGGAGCCACGAGGGGTGTGCGGTCCGCACAGGGTGCAGAGCTCAAGGGGGTGTAGCTGTAGAAGAGAAGGATGGCGGCGGGCAAGCAGTGCCTTTGTTAACTGTTAATTAGCGCCATTTTTCAATTCCGAAACTCCCAAAATATTTTGGCTATGGAGACATTTTGAAGCAGCATGCACTGACATGGATGAGGGCAAGCCTTGGCCAGCATTGCACTTCTTTACATTCATCCCTCAGCTGGATTCTGTCACCTGACACAACCTTTTCACTGGGTACTGAAATATTCCTCAGGATATCCCTGCCTGGGGTATCATGAGAGGGTCGGGAGTCCTAATTTGCAACCTATCAAAATCTACTTGACATTTACAGTTGAAACATTGTTTCTCAGGCCTTACTGTATTATATGTTGAAAGCAAACTAGTAATACGCATCAAAATTGAAGAAATGATCAGCAGGTTTGCAGGCCTCGTGGTGAGAAAAAAATTATTCCGTTTTGTTTGGTTGCACACAAACTCTTGAGTGAGCAAATTCGTTCACTAGGTGCCAATAAGTTGTCTGCCTGCGTATGAAGACAAGAGTTTTGGAAAAAACTGAATTACTACTTATGAGTGTGGTACTCCTTGACATGAACAAACATTTCATCTTATATGGTTGCGCTCACAACAGAGGAGACTTCTTGGTGGTGCAGGAACCCTCTTAGCGCTCTTTGATTATGTTATCGTCAGGAAATTGTTGTCCACGCAAAATTTGCTTTGAATTACGAAACAGAAAGTAATCACAGGCACCAAGATATGAACAGTAGGGTCAATGTTTAAGCTCCATGAAGCCACATTCCCAGATTGCTTGTTTTTGTGAGACTTGAATACTGGCACACTGACGTGCGCAGAATTGCCGTAGCGCATTTGCTGTCACCTTCTGACGACATTTTGGTTTGATTTCCACCGTATTTATCATTACTGAAGCATACTGAAGTCACTGTCTTATGTGGCGTGCGTTTCAGTAATACAACACTTCGCTTAATCTGAAAGGCTGTTGCTGTACTCTTTCCTGCTGAAATTTGCACACTACATTTCTTTACATTAAGTTGCGAACACATTGTGCGAAATTCGAAATCCTTTGATTTTTGTCTAGCCCACACTTAATTGCACTTGTCATCCCGTCACTTCCAGCGCTTTAATCAGACTGAAGTGCTAGTGTGTACATGTCCAGAAGTGTCTCACATATACTAGAGTAAACAACTTTTTTTTTATTGAGTAGTGTGCCATGAGGCATAAGCTGAGAAAGGGAGAAAGAATGCAGGAGATAGAAAGTTAAAAGAAGGAGTAAAGACCTGTTTTACTGAGGTAGTCGCAAAGGTAGCCGATGAAGAGATTATTCATAGTCCACATAGTCGCATTCACGGCTCTACCGCAGGCCCACCTACCTGAGGAGCCGCCGCTAGGCACGTCCGTAGCGAGTACTCTAGTAAACGACTTACTTGACGTTCTGAAGGTGTTTGTTTTGTGGTAATAAATAACGTTGCCTTGATACTCTTGCAATTTAATTTAGCTTTCTAAACTCTCTTGAAGAGGTGATTTTTGGCTCACTTATTCCAATGGCAGTAAAATTCAGTTGTTTTCATATATTCAAAAGGGCCTTAAGAAATTCGCCTCTTCAGTTCTTCATCATTCCTGCGTAATGAGTACACACATTTTCACATGCTAAGAAGGTGTTTGCATCAATTAATGAGTGGTTTCTAATTATCCTTGCAGATATCAATTCAGCGGTTTTCACTATTTGAAATAGTCCTCGGGCTGTTGCCGTTTTAACACTTCCTATCTTTTCCTACTCATATCAACTTTTAAATGCTCACACAATGTCTGCAATTCTTTTCACGCTTCTAGTCGCTGTATTCATACGTGTCTTCAAAACGCTGTCATCTTTATCTCTTGACCTTTTTGTTAAAAAGACAAATTCCTGACGTTTTGTTTTTTGTCTCTGCTAATATCAACATGCAAATTCACCAAGTTGGTTTGTCATGCAACTGTTTACTGAATTATATGTCATATGGTATGGAGTGAGGTCAGCAGTGAAGTGGAAAATGGCGATAGTGCCATGCAGTGGAAGAGAATGGGAGGGTGACGCGCTGGCCACCGCACCGGGTGCAGGTGACCCTAGCCGCGCCACTGGTCCCTTGTAATAGGAAAAGGTGCATGGAAAGTATAGAAAGAAAGAGAAATTTAATAAATAGACAAAAAAGGGTATCTTTTGAAGCTCAGAACTGTAAAAACAACTTATTTCACTCAGCAGTACTACTGCAATCGTAAATGCTTCACCTAAAGGAAATTCAGCTTGCCATCTCTCCAAATCAATTCTCGTGGCAGAAAGCAACACCACTATTGAGAACCAAGTGCCTAATTATGCACAATAAGCATATGCTTAAAAGGTCAGTGATGACAAATCCATCGGGGTCCTGTTCAGAACAGTCTACAAGCTGGGCCCTTCATGCCTTGAGTCAGTTTTTGTTTTGTTTTTTTTTCACAGAAAACATTCCACTTGTGCTCAATAATCTGACAATGTCAGTGACAGCATGTTGTGACCTTGTATTGTTTCATTTTATTTTCATCTTCCATGTGCAATAAGCATGCCGCCAAATTTACTGTATTTACATGAATGTTACGAGAGTTTGTCTGCAAATCATCTCGTGTTACAGTTTGAACCAAGGTACAAATATAATGGTTTTTGTTTTTTGCTTCTAAGATAGGTCCACCACTAGGCTCACGAGCTGCAAAGAGAAACTGACTGTCTGGCAACCTTGGGACCTTAGAGGCTACCCGCATGGCATGCACGGGCAAACAGGGAGCAGATACAAATTAGCAAAGGATGACCAAGAGTGACACGGGTTGTAGCAAATGTCACACGGGGTTGACTGGCAAGAGTTAAGAGTTGTGGGGAATATGGAAAGGAAAATATTGGAAACTTAAGAGGTGCACAACACCTTGGGCTAAAAACAGTCAATGATTTGCAGGTGAAGAAAGAAATGTGATAAGAATCATGAGAGGCTTTGCTAGACTTTTGTCAAGAGCATGGCAAAGAAGTTGACAATGTGTTTTCAGGGATAAGGAGCTAAGCAGCGATGACAACTGCACAGGACAAACCATCTACAAGTTGCTTCCGTATTTTTTCAGGCTACTGTGAATGTTCTAAGCAAAGCTCAGGTTATAATTGTACTTGATTTTGTTTCTATTCTGTAAGGACGCCAGCTCCACCCTCAGATTATAGCAGTGGTCATGTTATGCACGAGCAGATAAAGCAATGCAGCAGTTACCTAAGTACTATCCAAAAAATGCGTGCTGTGTGGTCTTCTATGCAGCACAAAATCTCCCCAAACATCACCACAGTTTAGTTCGAGACATGCCAGTGGCAATAGCCAATTTCTGGCTTTTCTCACCTAACAATCTGTTTTAGTGATAGCAGCCCCTTTACAACTACAAACTGTAAAGCTACCAGCCTAGGTCAGCTTAAATATTTCCTCAAACTTCCACTCTGCTGATTTCTCACTATCGTCTGAATTAATTTTGCCCTTATTTTTTTTAAGCAGAACGTTTAGTTGGGCGAGTTGGTATGTATGCATCTTTTGTAAAACAGCGCGAACAACGACGAACAAGAAGGACACGGGACGAGTGCTGTTTTTTGCCAACCCACGACAGTCGAACACAGGTAAAACCGGAGTAGCTCTAGGAAACTTTCAACTGTCAGACCACACTGTCAGACCCACTGTCAGACCAGCGCTCATCCCGTGTCCTTCTTGTTCTTGTACGTTGTTGTTCGCACTGTTTTACAAAAGATGCATTTTTTTTCATGCTAAAGAGTACAATTCTTGAAAAATACAAATTATGCGGATAACAAGGAAAGGAAAAGTGCAAATGCACATTAGGATAAGTAGTGCAGTGGCTAATGACACTGCTGTTAAACTGTTACAGAAGCCACTTTTCTTGCGAGTGCACATAAATGTTACAAAAGAAAGAAGAAACTCACACCTACTTTTCAATGTCTTTATCTGTAGGCACTCAGAACCACGATGGATGCTCCAAGTGAAGGAGAATTCAAAACATTGATAAAGGCCTTCTCAGATTTTTGTGACGACAACGGCACTGCTGCAAATGGCCTCATCACCTTTGAGACTTACTTCTTCAGTAATTACTTTCAGCAATCTAAAGTCTGGGCTGCATGTTACTGCAAGGAGGCACACATCAACACAAACATGAGACTTGAAGCTCTACACTGAGTGATTAAATACTGTTATTGTGGTGGAAAACAAAACAAAAGTATTGATAAATTTAACAAATTGTTTGAAAGACTGATTAAAATAAGCAAGAATGCAGAAAGTTCATTTGCTTGTCAAAAAAGAATGAAACAATGTTGGAGTAAACATAAAAGAAGATGACATAGAGTGCGCTGGAGCAGGAAGATGGGCTGTCCAGCCACAGTCATCCCCAACAATTCGATACACAGTTACACAGCTGCACAAAACCATGTGTCAAAAAACTGCACATTTGCTTGTATAAACTGTTACATCTGTATTCGTGCCGCTAATTGAACGAGCCCTTTCACTGTGGCCTGGTGTGAGAATTTACATTGAGTCTGCAAGAAAGAAAGAAGTGAACCAGCCGAAAGGTGCCTCCTTTAAAAACTTGGTCAGTTTCTCCAGTGACCCACCAGTCCCAGCAAAACTTAACTTTGACCTTGGGATTGTACTAATTCTGAAACCTTTCCTGACGGATTATCAGGCAGACCAACTACTCGTGTTTTTCTGGTTTTTTCCCACAAAGTTTGTGAAGTGTTCAGTTCTCTCTGCATCAGTTGGGACAACAGGCCTGTTGAAAATCAACATTGAAGATGTGAATAATTACACAGCACTTGAGAAAGTGGACATTGGTTATGCAGCTGAACAAACTTTGAAGAATTCCAAGGTCAGTGCTAAAGATGCGTTTGCATTTAAAATGGAATGCAAGCAGTTCCTTGCTGGTGTGTGTAAAAATGTTCTTGAGAAGAGTCCTTCAAGATTCCCTTTGGTTAGAGGCCTTTTCTCACTGGATCCCCGTCAAATGTGCACCAAGCCAGACCAGTGCCTAGTAGGACTCAAGAATGTTTTGAATGCCCTCATAGCTGCAAAAAGGTTGAGCAATCACCAACGGGACTGTTCTCTCGGAGTACACCGAAATGCTGCAGATGCAGAAGCACAAGCTTTTGCTTGTGCTCAGCCACGGCCAGGCAACTGTGGAAACAGGATTTAGTGTCAACCGGCAGGTCTGTGTGGAAAATCTGAAAAGTCTGTCGTATGTCTCACAACGCGTTATATGTGACGCCGTTGATAAGGCAGGAGGTATCCTTAACATTCCTATAACAAAGGAGTTGAGGGCCTCCGTTATAGCTGCAAGGCATCATTATCATGCATATCTGGAGGCGCAGAAGAAGGAGCAACTTGAAGCAAAGGAGTCAAAGAGGCGCCTTGTTGAGGAAGAAATTGATACCTTAAAGCGAAAGAAAGCAAGACTTGAAGCAACTGTTGCTTATCTGACAGCTTCAGCAGACCACTTGGCTGAGAAAGCAGAAGAGACAGGCGAAGTCGTGCACATTGTGAAGTCAAATTGCTTTAGGAAAACGGCAAAAAGCAAGACGGAAGAACTTCTAAACATCAAGTAAGAAATAATCACAAAGCTTCAGGAGCTTTCATGAACGCTTGTTATGACCTGTCTTAGTTTAGTATTAAACTAGTCTTGTCTAAGTGCGTCCTTTTCTTAGTGTTCAATAAATTTGTTGCAGCGTGTTTTAAAAAAAGTTGTTTTACCATAAAGGGTACTAAATTGAGTATTGAAACGAGTCCTTGAAAAAACTTTTCGGGGCCTTGAAAGCCCTTAAAAACCCTTGAATTTGTGGCTTCAAAGCCTGTACGAACCCTGTATAGTTAGTGGGTGAAAGCACGTCACCTGACTTGAATAACAGTGCCACCTTCCAATCGTTTGGTAACAGTGAAGAATTTTGGTGACACTGAAGAATTTTCAAAAGCAACGCAGTTGGAATACAGGCCCATGTAACAACACTTCCACTAATCATCTCTTTGCAGACCATGCTAGCTGTGAAAGCCAAGTGTTATTCTTGAAGCACCACAATAACAGGATAAGGGCCCTGTCACACTAGGCCGACACGCCGCCGACCCGACAAAGACACCAAAGATCGGCCAACCCGGTCGGCCGACCTTGTCTGTGGCAGACCGAGCTGTCACACTAGGCCGACTACGACACCAACGCGGCCGATGACCGGATGTCTTTGTAGTGTGACAAGCTTTGATGACCGCGACGTCGACAAAACCAGTCTGCCGACCGTGTCGTCGCGAGATCGGTCGCCGAGCAAAAACATTGCCGAAACAAGGCCCTGCTTCCATATCCAGCCTGCGGAGAATAAATTTCGGATACATTTCGGCGCTCACAAAACGTTCAAATTATTATGACAGCCGAATTGACATCGTGTCCACATTGCATTAACCCTCCTTTGGTCAGGTTTTTAAGCGTGTGCCGGTCGTTTCAATCGGCACCTCGCACGAGAATGACTGCAGCAACATTTTCTTTGGAAGTGGAGACGGAGCTGATCTCCCTAATCGAAGAGCGTCGCCTGATATGGGACGTTAAACATCCCCATTAACACCGCCGCGACTTTAAAGAAGTAGCATACACGGAGGTATGCGAGGCACTGGGAGGCCAATTCACAGGTACGTACGGAAACATACCACGTTGCGCGGAGTATCGGAGACTATATCTGATGCTGTGGTGTCTGCTCTTTTTTTTAGCACTGCTTATGGTTAGTGTGGCGTCGTGACTTCCAGACCATCGATTGCATTAACTATGTGGCTTGGCGTTGTCTGCAGGAGAAGTCAAAAAGCAGCCACCAACTTTATTTGACTGCCACGCTGTACCCATGCTCCCTTTTCTGACGTTACTTTTCAGTTGCCCAAGTGCGCGCGCGGTTCGCGAACTTGCGAACACAATTTATGCGCAAGAGGCGCAAGATCAAGGCCCGCTCCGGCGCAAGCCCGGACGAGATATACCAGCCAAAGTAGGCTCATTACAAAAGTCTGTTGTTCTTGGCTAGCTCCTGCTCCTCGCAGCCAAGTTTTTCAACACTCTACACGCAGGAAGAAGAGGAGGTATGTAGTGTTTATTCCTTGATAGCTGGCGAGTATGCAGGGGCATTTCTAAATGTGTTGTATTGAAGCTGCATTTTGAGTACAACATGTTTTTTGAGCATCCACGATAAAGTGTTATGTCACTGAATCTTGAAATAATGTTCAAAACCCATTCTGATAAACCATGTTACAGGATGAAAACTGGCATGCTTTTTGAAATCAACAGTGCATCACATCTTCAATCAAGCTGGCCTGAAGCAAATCGTTGTGGGCTACACAGACAAGTTGTGGGCTACACAGGCAACAGAAATTTGCTGCAGGCCATATTACATTATATCTACTCTGGTGTGCAGTTGTGCCCCATCAATACAATATTCTTTAACATGCGCGGCTCAAGTTATGAGCATTTTCTTAAAAACCCAAATTTTTGCATTCATTTTAACCTTGTTAATGGAAACTCATTGCCCAGACGGTAGACAGGGTGAAAATTCGCACAGCCTCTTAGGAATCTTGTGTTGGATGTGGCAAAGGCATTTGACAATGTGAGGCACGTGTCGGTCTTGGAGAAGTTGAACTCACTCACTTAATGTCGGGAGGAGAGTGGACAACTACATCAAGGACTTTCTTACAAACAGGAAAGCCGCTCTCAAGCTAGGGGAAGACTCCATCGAGGACATTACAGTGGGTGACAGGGGGGTGCCACAGGGTTCGGTGTTGTCACCAACCCTCTTCAACATTGTAATGTTGAGACTCCCCGACCAGTTGGCAGAAATTGGAGATCTAAACCACACCAGTTACAGAGATGACTTAACATTATGGATAAACAAGAGAGGCGACGGGCAAATTGAAAGCTCTCTACAAAATGCAATTGACATCATTGAAGAGTACCTGAAACCCAAAGAAGTTAAATGTTCAGACGAAAAGCCGGAAGCATTGTTCCTCATGCCCCTCGGAAAATGACGGCTTCACCAAAAGCACGAGGCAGGCATCCGCTTGTATGTCAACGGCGGAGAGATCCTCACGGTCGTCAGTATCCACGTCCTCGGGCTTAGAATTCAGGCGAACAGACAAAACACGAAACGCTTCCTAGGTTAGAAGCCAGCACAAATCAAACACGTCATCTTATAAGATGAATAGCAAACAGGCACGCTGGGATGAAGGAGGCGAATCTCTTGAGACTTGCACAAGCCTTCGTATTCAGTTAGATAGTGTATGTGGCAGCCTACTTCAATCTCAACACAGTGGAACGGAACAAGCTAGAAGTGATTATCAGGAAAAGCATCAAGGTGGCACTCGGACTCCCCCCGAACATGTCTACTGACCGACGTGAAGCTAGCGGTCTCGAACACTCTCGTGGAGCTGACTGAGGCTGCCGTTACAGTGCAGCATGAAAGACTACTTGGAACTAAAATGAAGAGGAAAATTTTAGACAGATTGGGCTACGAGCTTAAGCAGTAGCATGTGCACTCAAGAGACATACCGCGACAAATCAAGGACAAGGTTAAAATCGCTCCGCTGCCCAGAAACATGCACCCTGCCTTTCACAAAGGCAGATGTAAAGACTGAACAGATGCATTACAAACTAGGTATACAGGTTGGCAGGACGTCCTGCATACAGACGCTGCAGTATACAAGATCAAAGCGGCACATGAGCCTGTGGAGGAAGACTGAACCCTGGTGGCATGCTGCACAGTTTGTGGCGTTGAGACCGCAGAAGCAGAGGAAGTGGCCATAGCCTTGGCCATGAGCTAAGGGGGTTTAGGGTGGTCATCAGTGATTAAAAAAAACGCTGTAAATGAATTGGGGACGGTGATGGAGACTGCCGTCTGTATATTAAACAGGGAAGGAGGACCCAGAGAACTGGTTCTGCTGGTTTGGGCACCAGCTCACCAAGGACTTAGAGGAAACGAAGAGGCTCATTTAGTCGCCCGAAGTCTCAATTGCCGGTTGACCCCTGGAACCTCCCAAGTCACCGAAACTATAAACAGCAGAGAGGATATGCGCTCGTACCAGGAAATCGCACTATACTACAGACTAAATCGACAAATTCATCCACCAGTGGACAGAAAGCTCAATAAGAAAGAGGAGGTTGTGTGGAGAAAATTACAGGCGGGGTTTTTTCCCAACCAAGTACTATACAGCAAGTGGCACCCTGAAGTCTTCAGATCACAGTGCAAATTTTGCGACAAGGCAGCAAAATTGGTCCACATGGTGTGGACATGTCTGGCTAAGTACGAGAGTTCGCGCACTCTAGAACCCTTGGAAGGCTTTGCTCTGTAGCCCAGACCCTAACTTCCAGCAGGACATCATTGGTCAAGTCTTTGCTGCTGCTGTGTCCCAAGGGATTCCGGCCGACGGCTAGGGGTGATGGACTTCTCTTGGCGTTCATTGGCTAGTGTTCCATTCAAGTTGTTTCTCTCTCTCAATGGCAACATACAAAATGAAAATATGGCTAAAAAAGTTTATATTTTGTTCTCATGGCTGCCCACAATTAATGCGACGAGATTACATGAAACCCAGTAGGCTCTATTTTCACAGATGGCTTCCTTTATGGATCGCTTGGCTTGGGAACTAAGGTGTGCATGTTAATGAAGCACGACTGCATTGCCTGATGTCAGCACTACCTATGTGTCAAAACTGTCGGAAATTTATGGAATGTTTGCAAAACGTTAAGTTGAACAGAACAAAAAGTGTGCCTTTTAGCATTATTTCTTAAAAAAAGCATCAGAACAGGCATTGCTCAGTATGAAAAAAAAGAACCTGAATATTCAACATACTGGTGTTTCTCTATGGCATTACATCCTCAACGAATGTGACCACTTGCACTGTGACATTTTCACATGTATCCAGTGACACTGCAGCAATCATGCCGTGTAGCTATTAAAA
This sequence comes from Amblyomma americanum, assembly GCF_052857255.1. Classification (NCBI taxonomy): domain Eukaryota; kingdom Metazoa; phylum Arthropoda; class Arachnida; order Ixodida; family Ixodidae; genus Amblyomma; species Amblyomma americanum. The sequence continues at coordinate 164,766,799 of NC_135498.1, read as the reverse complement.
GCCTTTGCACTGTGTTTTGCCTTTCTGCGCTTGAGTAACGTTAGCACAAGGTACATCTTTGTTTATTACAATTATGGTGTACCAGTCATACACACATTCCTTAAGATGTACTAATAAGGGTTCCACAGTCTGTAGTTTTTAATGGAGTGTCCCATTGCTGTTACAAAGAGAACATTGTGTAAGGAGAACAGCAGATGCTTTTTATATAATCAAGATTGAACAACTACAGTGCACCTCAAAAACAAGATTACAGCATAAGAAAAGAAACACAGCAAATATGGATATAACAGTGCATAAAGAAACTTACACCCAAAAATAAATGCACAAACAAGAATAGTGAAGGAAACAACAGTTTAACAAAGCATAACCAGTCAATACTCGAGAACTCTATGAACTGTAAAAAAGGGTAATGAAATAGACATGAACGTATGAGGTGCAACCGAATCTCTTACTGTTTTGCAAAAAATTTATTCATAAATGATTGTTTCAACGCCCGTATCTAACAACAGACTGTGCCTTGCGTTATACTGTAGCTCACTTCAGAAACAAAAGCCGTACTCTGGGTACATTAAAATAGGTGGCAGAGAGCCAGGTTACTCATAGTAAGAGCTTTCGTTACAAAGGATTACAAATGGATACAATAGACAGTGATGTCTATCAATTATCAACTCATTGTTCCATAGATGGCATTAATGTTCAACCTTTTTTCTTTACATCGTACAGTTTTTTCATGACTACATCCACAGTATTCATCTCAATATCTTTATCAGTGGTAAATGGCTGCTGAGCGCAATGATGAAGGATCAAGTTCTGGCCACGGCTGCTGCATTTCGGGGAAAGCAGCACATAAAAATGGCAATGTTACTGGGTTATACCAGTGCAGAAGAGCTCGGGTGGTCAAAATGAATTAGTAACCCTGCAATGCAATAGACCATTTCGCATACTCGATTTGTGTCACGAATTTCCCCGGAGAACACTCGGACCGAAAGAATGGACTAGGCGACAGGTGTGCCCACACAGACGCACATTTAATACATTCTACGTGGCATGCACACTAGCACACAAAACTAATTAACAAACTAACACAAAACAGACTGTAAATACACACGACCCGGAAACACTGCTACCAGCGTCTACTACTAGCACTCTACTGTTAACGGTCGGCGTTCGTGCTCACTGTTGGTTCTGTCCGGATGCGGCGTTGCATGGGTCCAGTAGCCGGCTTCTAGATGGCGTTCGACGTGCTCAGGCTGGCGTCGCTGGCTGTGTCGTATAAGCTCCCGGTCCAAGCGTCCTTGGAGGTGATGCCAGTGTTGGTGGCGTTGAGGGCACCACCCGAATGGGTGGCAACAGCGCTGGAGACACACTTGGCTGTAGCAGGTGGTAGCGTCCTCAGTTAACTCCCCAGAACGGGCTCGGGAACAGCAGGAAGCCCACAATGCGTTGCTGTAGAACTCGAGCTCACCGGAGCAGCAGCCTGCGTCGCACTATTCAAGCCAAAGCGTCCCTGACCCGCCGGAGCCTCCGCTTCTCTGTTCTTCCCCCTTGTGCCTCGCTCTCCGTCGTCCTTTTATAGCCTTGGCGTTAGTCCATGCAAGCCTTGTCGTCTTCTTCTCTTCTCCACCAATCATCTCTCTCCACCTTACCGAATGCTTCTTCTTCATCTTCTATAGTCTTCGGTTAATCCACGTTATCCTTATTGTAAACCTCTTGCCTCCATAATTTTATTTTAAACTCCTTATGATATGTGACAATGTGCAACTTTGAGCATTGGGGATTACTGTATGGGATAAATTAGTCATTAAATCCTAGTACTGCCACGATGGCTCAGTGGTTAGGGTGCCCGACTGCTGAACCCAAGGATACGGGCTGAATCCCAGCCGCCATGGCCGCTTTCGATGGAGGCGAAAAGCAAGGCACCTATTTACTACAGTGATACCCTTGCCACACGGGCACTCCTAACCGCAGTTGTCGAAACCGTGGTCACCGCTAATCGTAGTTGCTGCTGTTCACACAGCGGAACCGACCACGGTTAGCCCGCTAACCGCAGTTAGCACAAACCGAACTTGGAAACCTCGGTTTCGTCGCTCAAACCGTAAACATGGCGGCACCCATACCAGTGTCATGCGTTGCGGGTAAACAGTCTCGGGCTGATATGAAGAGAGTGTCATGGTCACACCATGCGACGATGACATTAATACGGCTCTGGGAGGAGAACTTGCCTGCTCTCCGTGCGTGCACGAGAAACGCGCGTATTTACGATTCGATGGCAGCGGAGCTGAGTGCTGGGCTTCACGGCGAGGGGCCGTATATCGCCAAGCAGGTCAGCCAAAAAATAGATAACCTGCATAAGAAGTATCGGTAAGTAAAGTTATAATCTCTATGCATGCTGCTTTCGAGTGCTGGTCTGAACGCTGCGTATAGCGGCATGCAGCTGTGAGGGTGCTGTAGCTTAGTGCGAGCTTTGTGTGGTTCAGCACAACAACAACAAAAGAAAATCGTGAGGCCTAGACTCCGCTTGATGCACGAGAAATAGCGTTCCGTGTTTCTTTTCGTTCGAGACACAAGACTGGTGTGTACCAGTTCCAACTTGACACCCGCAGTGCTAATGTAATTACGCTGCTGCTGCGTCACCAAAAGTGCGCTGTCATTGCCACTGTCATAGTCGCATCTTTTCGCTACGTTCACCACAACAACAACAGAAGAAAATCGTGAGGCCTAGGCTCCGCTTGATGCACGAGAAATAGCGATCCGTGTTTCTTTTCGTTCGAGACACAAGACTGGTGTGTACCAGTTCCAACTTGACACCCGCAGTGCTAATGTAATTACGCTGCTGCTGCGTCACCAAAACTGCGCTGTCATTGCCACTGTCATAGTCGCATCTTTTCGCTACGTTCACCACAACAACAACAGAAGAAAATCGTGAGGCCTAGGCTCCGCTTGATGCACGAGAAATAGCGATCCGTGTTTCTTTTCGTTCGAGACACAAGACTGGTGTGTACCAGTTCCAACTTGACACCCGCAGTGCTAATGTAATTACGCTGCTGCTGCGTCACCAAAAGTGCGCTGTCATTGCCACTGTCATAGTCGCATCTTTTCGCTACGTTCACAATATCACTGAAATTCCACATGCCAGCTGTGCATTATTTTGATTTTATACGGCAGATACATTCATTCACTGAAGGTTTTCTTTTTCAGTGAAATGTTTAGGATTTTTTTTTACTTGCATCATATGTGCAGTAGTGGTAATTTTTATTCCAGGAAGCTCAAGCGCACTGGCACCACCACCGGCTCAGGCGGACAAGACTGGCCGTGCTACTGGCACCTCCAACGGTTTCTGGGATCGCTCTCAATGAATGATGAAATGTTGATTGAAGAAAATGTAGAGGTAGGCTGTGATTTACATTTCCTCAAATAGCACGCTAAAGGGTCATTTTGCACGCTGTTGTAACAAATGCAGATTACAAAACTAGATTGTGAGTTTAAGAATGTATGAGCTGTTTACATGTTAATGTCAGCGAGTTTTGATTGTAAACATATAGTCGTTGACAAGGGTAGACGTGTGGGCTAGTTGATGGCTTACGCTTCTTTGAACAGTGAGAAAGACTGACGCAGACAGGACATACACACAGTGTAGACTTTAAGCTATGTTTATTCTTGAAATCGACATGTGTAAATACATGGCTTGATGTGCGCGAGAATGCAAACAGGTACAATGCGGAAGAAAAATTATCCTAATCGTGTTTTGCGTGCCTTGCCAACTACGAAAGTTCTTTGCCTGGTAACGCAAGAGAACGGCCGGAGCTGGAATATAAGACACTGTTGTGTCCCATTAATATGATAGCCACTAACATGAACAACTTGAGATATAGGGTTTTATTGGGTACCAAACGTCTTCAATGTATTTGGAGCCTGGTAATATGGAAACTCATTTGCATAGATATGGAGGGTGCAAAGGCTCGGAACCCATTTTGGTCCATGTATTTTTGTTGTGTTAACATGTACAGCAACGTAAAGAAAACACTGCTGATCCAGCTATGCATTTCTTGTTTTCACTGCAGAACAGAACTGAAATGCAGTGCGAAAGTGCAAATGAAGGATTATTTTTCGTTTTATGCTTAATGAGTGCCAAACTACTCTTGACATTCCTTTCCATTCACCTATTGCATGCAGCTTTTACTATACAGAAACCCATATTTTACAGCTGTCAGGAAAATGGGCATAGATATGTACTTGTGGATAGTGGAGAATGTTTGCTGTGGGAGAGACATCATCATGCCTGCAAATGCCCTTGTGCCTTTCAATGATTGATAGGCACAAGGCATAGTATACTTAAAAAAAGGACAAGTTATGTCGACGAAGCGCGTTACACGCAGCTTTTGCCTGCCTTAAGTCATCAATCTGTAGACTGAAAGGCCTCTTATCCAGGGCTGTCAGAATCCCTTTAAAGTTATGTTCTGAGCATTCTTATTGTCATCACGATATGCACATTGTGGGCTCTCCATACAACCAATCCTATGTAGAGTGCTTCATGTATGCTGTTCCCCACCGCAAACGATGAATGAGAGTAGTCGCTGGAATGGCGAAACGTGGCAGAAGGTCAATAAAATTTAAATGAGAAAGTCTGTAGTTCGGCTGGAACTAGATCTCTTGAACCCATATTAGTATGCAATGGCTTCAAAAAGCAGGGCAATTCACACCTCAAGAATGGAAGGCCAGATGCGACAGTATCAATGGTTTTGCTTAGCCGCTACATCGGCCTCGGTGTTTCCAGGAAATTTTATATTATTTTCAATACTATTGGCCGGCCAACGCCATTACAGGATACAACATACGTATTGTTGAGCATAACATAACAGGAATGCGGGCACTAGATTTCAGTGCCAATTCTTTATTACATGTGGTTGGAACTTAAGAAGGCTATTAACACACTCATTCTGCACAAGCATTTTGTGCTCACGTGCAGTGTCAATATTTTTCTCATTTGTAATGCAGTGAGTTTGTGCACTCAACACCAGTTATGGATGCAAGAGAGAACTATAAAGGGATGATTCATGCCTCCAGTAAATATTGCACAGCATAGCAAGAATTGCATCCTAGGAACAATGCTATATGTTATGTGGTTGTCTTGTTCAGGTGCCAGTGGTGGCTGAAATGCCTGAAGATGCGGAGCTCCAGTGATGGGAAGAAAGAGTCGCATTTAATGAAAATGATGACGTAACTGGAAATGAGGAGACCAGCAGTTTAAATACTACTGCTGCTGACGTAAGCACTAGTGAAATGAGCAGCACTGCTGACCCTGGGCCAAGTAGCATTTCCCCAGCCAGTGCCCGGCCCACCATCACAGGTGCAGACAAGAGCAGAAAGAGGCAGTCATCATCTGCAGTGCAGCAGCTGCTACACTTTCATAGTGAGCAGGCAAACAGAGCATCAAAGGCAGCCAAAAAAAGTAGGAAACTACAAAAGAAAGTTGTGGAGCTCCTGCAAGAGTCCAACAGCATCCAAAGCAAAATGGTTGAGATGATGGAGAATTTCTTGGCCAAAAAAAGAAATAAAAACAAATTTGCACATTATCACCATCTTGTGATGTGTCATGCTTGTTTTGTGCAACAGTGCACCACTGAGGGTACTGCACATTAATTTCATGCATCAAATCCAGTCTTCTATCGCAACACACAACACTGATGGCATATTTCAATTTGAAGCAATGTGTTTTGCTAAGGCATCCCGAACTGCCACCCCTGGTGCATCACAACGGCTGCTGGTGCATACTGGCTGAGGGCGCTGCTGCTCTTCAGCCCGAGCTGCATCGAGCCAAGCCACATCACAGCGATCGGACATCTGCTCACATATATTGTGCAGTACGCAGGCAGCACGAATGGCAGTGGTCACGTTGTGTATGTCGCACTCTAGTCCCTTCAACAGCATGCGGAACCGGGTCTTCAATCTTCCGAACACATTTTCCACAATGCGCCTTGCAGATGAAAGGTGATAGTTAAATGACTGCGTCGGAGATCCTAGTGCACCCGGTTGCGAGTAAGGCTTCATCATGTGTGCCTGGAGAGGAAACGCTTGGTCGGCGAGCATGACAGGCCCAACTGGCACACCATCAAGAATTTTTACTTCTCTGCTGAACAGCTCGCTGCTCAACAGTTTCGGGAACCTTGAAACTTGAAATACACCAGCATCGTGATTCCTACCTGGCGCACCAGCATTTACGTACAGCAGTCTGTACTTGTGATCGGCCACTGCCAAAAGAATCACACTATCCATCCTTTGTAGTTGAAGTAGTCGACTGCGTTTTCTTTAGGTGGGCACACCTCGATGTGGCATCCATCCAAGGCCTACGCCTTGCGGAAATCCAGTCACTGCAGCAAACTGGCACATGTGCTCGGCCAACTCATGAGCTCTCGGGAACATCACAAACTTCGGTTCCAATAGCAGCACAACAGCATGGCAAAATTCCCAGAAAATTTCATTTACTGTGGACCTGCCCACACCGAAAGCGTTGCTGACGCTTCTGTCTTCGCCCGACGTGGCAAGACGGTAAAGGCCGATTGCAACATGTTTGTGCAGCGGTACAGCCTTTCGCATGTTTGTGTCTTGTTTTCTCATGCACTCGCATGCGATCACAATGTACCTAAAAGTACTGCGATTCACCCGGAAATGCGCCCTGAATTCGCTGTCTGGAAGGTGAGGCACTGTCGTCTCGTACCAAGAGTTCCCTCTCGGGTACGCCCACACCCTCCGCTCGCGTGGACACAATTGCACAACAGCAGCCTCGAGCTGGCGGCTAGGAGCGCTATAGGCTGAACACACTGGCGCTGAACGGCAGCCTGTTGCATCGTAAACATTAACCAGAATTCATCTTCACGCTGTCGATTTTCGGAAGCCGGTTTGCTCGCAGCCATCGCATGCGCTGCGATCCCGTTGCGTCAGGCTAATAGCGTCTGCTGCTCGAATCCTGTGGGCACAAGCAACGATGCACGTAAATGAACTCGTACAAACCACGCAGGTAGTGCAAGGGCCGTGAGCGGAAACGCAGGAGAGCCGGCGGTAGTTGGCTACTATAATGTCTACGAAGCCGACTAGACCCAGTGTTAAAAGACTGCGCTTAGTAAACGGTGTCAGATTGAAGTTCATGCGCACTGAAGTTACCTGCAGCTGCTACACACGCGCAGTCAAGCAAATAAAAAATGCCGCAAACTGCTATTAAGCAATTTTTCATAAAAAAATGCTGCAAATGTTGTAATTTTAGTTATGTCGAAATGGAAAACACGTGATCATCATCAAGTCATCGAGTGGTGGGACTAATTCCTGTATGGCAGGGGTGGTTTGACGGTTTTCTTTAACCGCGGCTAAGTCGTCTAACCGCAGTTAAGCGTAACCGCGGTTACAATGCCCGTGTGACAAGGGTTTGACAGTGTACGTTAAAAAACCCAAGGTCGTAGAAATTTTCGAAGCCCTTCACTGTAGCGTCCCTGAGTCGCCTTGGGAATTTTAATACTAGCATAACTATGTTTCAATTGTGGCGCCATACCTTAAATAAGATACAGTTCAGCCTGTGTTGTTTTGACTTAGGATTTTGTGTCCTTTTGTTTTAGGAGACTGAACGGCAGTGCGAGCTCTGGAACAACGAATCCGCAGATCCCGAAATGGATTTTCCTTGTTCGCCACAAAATTGTGCAGAGCCAAGTCAGCCAGCACAGCAGAGTGGAGCTGGGACTTCAAGGCCTGGAAAAAAGAGAAGGCGAAATGATGAAGAAATAGAACAAAGAAAAGTTCTGTTGACAACAGCGGTGGAAACTCTACAGAGGAGTCAGCAACGCCTGGCAGCCAATGACGAATGCGACGCATTTGGCAGCATGATGGCGCATGCTGTCCGCCAAATACTGCCAGGGCCAGACCGTCAGTTGGCCATGCTAAATGCCTATCAGGCAGTTGTAAAAATTAATTTATCAAGGCACAGTGTTCCAGTTGAAATGTTAAATGTCCTCAACATGCAGGAATAAACACAGATTTCTATTTCACCTGGACACAAGTTTCCACTGCCAGCTAACTTGGCCTTCATTGCAGAAGTAGCTCTTGAAAACTTCTCTAGTTTCTCGAGCACTCCTGCTGCAGTTCCCGTCAGTTTTTGAGAGCAGCTTCATGGCACCACAAGGGTCTGCCCGGTCGCGCCAGGATCCTTGATGGACATGTCCTGCGCATGAGCAAAGAATGCAATGTACGGCAGCAGCATGAAGCATTTCTTGTAGCATAAGAACACAACACTACCTTAGGCAAGGC